>NC_048300.1:14503490-14661821 GCF_013100865.1 Trachemys scripta elegans
GCCTGGCCCCGCATCGGCCCCGGCCCCGGCCCTGGCCCCGGCCCCGGCCCCGCACCGCCGACCCCAGCCAAAGAGGCCCCGGCCGAGCACCACCGAGCCCTCCCTCCCGATTTTCCCAGACATGCCCGGCTTTTGGGGATTTCCCCCCGGACGGGGATTTGAGCCCCCAAAAGCCAGACATGTCCGGGAAAATCCGGACGTATGGTAACCCTAGTTATTAGACTTACGTAAAATGAGCCTGAGTTTCTTAGCTGACTTTTATTATCGATTTGCCAAAAGTCGTAGTCTCTGTCTACTAGAGAGGAGGCCTGAAAACAATCAGCAGACAGTAGTTCAAACGGCAGTGGGAGGAGGTATAATTCACCCTTTCCCTTGTTACTTATCATCTCATTTAGTGTACTGCTGCACAGAGCTCCAGGTTTTAATGTTGTAAATCCCTTAATTATACACTCACCAAATGTGTTCAAAATTATTTTAAAAGTGTTAATCAGACATTTGTGAGGATGCCATCTCTCTCCCACACCATTTTCTGCTTACAAATCCCTGCAACTTAACTTTGTGATTTGCATTGGAAAGATTGCTTTTTTTGGTTCATTTCACTTTAGTATCTTTCAGCTATGCTGTGACATCCACTTAGACATCTTTACTGCAATTGTATCTTGATGAGATCAGATTGCCCACTGCAGCTATATCACAATAATAGTGAGATAAAATTCAGTCCGCCCTGCTTTCTTTTGATGAGCCACTCTGTCCTGGCTGCATGAAAAAACAGCACATAAAAGAAAGATAAAAACCATTTTGCATTCAAAATTGCTCTGACTTAAGGCAGATTGAACCTTTTAAATAAACACAACATGAATAAAATGAAAGAATACGGTTTTAAATCTTAAGAACTGGGTGGAAAAAAACCCACAATGATTTACAGACTCGTCTCATTTCACTAGAGAACACATTTCAGTTCCTGTGAATGAAAGTTTTTCTTAATAACTTCTTTCTGTTGCCAAAATTTGTTTAGTAGCAGACTTCAAAATCTGTCTGTGGCTGTGCTGTTCATGGTAAAGCTAGCCTTTTGGATGCTGAAATTTATTGCTGGAGTCCTGTTTGCAGCACTTTCCTCCCAAACATCTAGAAAAATGGACTTGCAAACCCTGCAACGTACTGCCAATGGACTTTACAGTGGAGAATATTATTGAAGGTGTCACTTTTTTGGTAGACCTATTACTAATACGTTGGCTGGTGATCTCTTTGGGAAAATCTCCTGGTGGGGAGGATAGGCTAACGGAAAAGAAAAGATTTGGTAAGGGTCCCCTTGCAGCGTTTTCCTGGCACCCTCCCCTGGATGCAGGAAGGGTTATGAAAGCTGCAGATTTTGCAGGATTTTGTGGATTTTGGGACTGAGCCATCCCACAGGGATAACTGCTGCTCTGCTGGGCGCACTCTTCTGGCAGCAGAGCTGTAGCAAGAACCTCGTGCTCATTGGTGCAGTCGTCTCACTGCTGCTTAATGGCAGCGCTAGAAGGAATCCAGAGGGGCAGCAATAGAGCTCCGAGTCACATTACTTCCTGCCCAGATCTCCATTTGGAAATCCTGAAGCAGAGCGGGAAACAGTCCAACAGAGACTAGACCATCCCCTGATCAACCTCCTCATTCCATTTACAGTATCACCCCCAGAAACCCACTGAATCCCTTCCCTGGGTTTGTGTGAGGGGAGGGGAAGGGGGTCCATGAAGTGGCATCTGTGAGGGAGGGACGGGGAAGGGGAATGTGCTACAGAATTGACACTTCCCCTTTGAGGATAGCAGTGTGGAGATGCCTGTGTGGAGATGTCCACACACATTGCTGGGAGAAAAACTGGGCCTTTATTGTTTACCCTTTGTGAATGGTACCAAAGGTGTGTGAGAAGTCTCAGAGAGGGCCTGATCCAAATCCCATTCAAGTCAATGGAAGGGTCCCCATTGAGTTCAGTGGAAATGGACTGTGGCCAGAGAGAATGTGAGAATACATAGCTGTTATTTGTCAGTTTCAGATAAATATTTGATTTCTCCCAGAACTGATGCATCTCTTTTCTCCTGCTTGAGTTGTGAAAGATATGCAATGTACAGCATATTCTGCTGCCAACTCTCATTATATCTGATGTTTTTAAAGCCCCAGCTGCCAGAAGCATATGATTAGCTGAGAGTCTCAGATTTTTTTTTAAATCTATCCTCAGGGTTGCAGCCAGAGCCATCCCTTGGGTAGGGTGAATTGAGGTGACTGCTCTGGGCCCTGTGCTTTAGGGGATCCCATGGGCTGGTGCGATTGGCCGGCGCGGTCGGTCCCAGAAGACATAGGTGCAGAAACTAGGGGTGCGGGCTGCAGCACTCACAGGCTCCCAGCTGCCAGCCCCATGCCCAGCGTCTCAGCTGCTGGCCCTGAACGCCTGGGGTCTTGGCTGTCGACCCCGCGTGCCCAGGGCTCTGCTGTGGCCCCATGCCCAGGGTCCCGGCTGCCACCCTGCGACACCATGGCTCTGTTGCCGCCCCACACCTGGGGTCCTGGCTGCCGGCCTCAGCTCTGTGTGGGAGGGACAGAGGTAAAGAGGCTGGCTTTCAGCACTCCCACTATTTAAAATGTTCCAGCGCCACTGCCGGAAGATGAATTCGTCACTTCCTCAGGGCCTGCCATCTTGTTGGCAATTAGAAGAGACAGCGCCTGGCTCGGCTGCCCGCATTTCGGTGCAGCGAGTCCCCCTCCCACCAGCCGGAGCTCTGAGCCGCCGTGGCACTATGGCCAACAATAGCCCCGTGGTGGGCGCCAGCAACTGCCAGCAGCAGCAGGCGGCCCAGCACCAGGCCAGATGCAGAGCGGGGCCCTCAAGCCGGTGGGGGCTGACTTGTCCTGGGCCCCGCACCTCCCCCAGGGATGGCCCTGGTTGCAGTCAAAAGCTTGAAAATGTGTCCGGAGTGCACTCTAAAGGCTCACAAACCAGAAAGCAAATAATAACTCAACATTTATTATTTTTGTAAAATCTCGTGCTTTGTAAGCCAGTCTCATGATTTTTCAATGCTTGGGGTTGTACTGAGTGTGTGACAGTAACACACATACAGTGCCACAGATAGATGAAAGTTGTATTATTCCCCTAGGAGCTATATCATTCATCAGTCCAACCAGATCTTTTTATTAATAGACAAGGTCGTTCCTAGCTAGACAGAAGGTACCTATTCACTCTGTACCAAAATGAGAAGATAATAAAAATACTTCTGCCCCCAAGAAAGCATCATCTCATGGTGCAGCAAGATGCAGTTCAAACCACAAGCATAACATTCCTTGAAAGATTTAGATCTGTTGTAGTCCCACATCTGCAATGTTACAGTTCTAGGACTTCTATCATTTCTATTCTAAATCCACTTTTTTAGAGGGTTATAATTTAACTGGATGCCATCACTCCACTTTGAGCAGGAGCCAGGGAGCCGATATTTTTAAAACTGATTTGTTTTTTTAGAGATTTTGACATATTTCAGGTGCTAGTTTGCACCTAGGATATTAAAAATTGATATTTGTTGGCAAGTTATGTCAGTTGAAATAATCACTTAGGCACGGACCTTGCAGACACTTATGCACATAAGTAACTTTACTTGAAGTCAAGTAATTACTAACATGAGTAAAGTTACTTATGTGCATAAGTCTTTTACGTGTTCAGGTACTTAGTGTTTAATGCGGAAAATGCCAAAAATTACCTGTTTAGTTCCATCTGTTTTGCAGGTATTTCAGTCACTGAAAACTGAAGATTGGCAGGAATTACTGAGGAGATGTTGAGTAGTATCTGGTTGCTTCTTTTGCGATATGGGTGGGTTATTTTAGGCTGGATTACTTCATTAAAAATGTTTGCAGGCGATGATATTTTAAAATTCCATCAGGCTGTAAAGCTTTGGGTGGTGTCGTATAAATCCAAATAATTAATTTGGTTCCAATACCAGTTAGTAACCTATATGCTGAATACTGAATGTGCCATATGGATTTTTAGCAGAGAATTACTGAATATGCACTGCACTTGCATGGAGCTGACTGGCTGGGAAGAGATCCTTGGCTGGTGTCAGTTGGGCTTGCTCTATTTAGGTCAATTGAGCTATGCTATTTTACGCCAGCTGAGGATGTGAGCCATTGTGTTTCATCCACAACAGCCAAACCCCTGTATTTTTTCCCTTTATGTTTCTAGCTAAAATTAAGTCATTTTACATTTCAGTGACCATGAAATACTGAGTGCTTTAGAGGCACAGTAAGGGTTTGTCTACACTTCAAGTGCCACTGTAGTACTTCATTGTAGACTCTACCTATGCCGATTTGGAGGGATTCTCTTGTCACGTAGATAATCCACCTTCCTGAGAGACAATAGTTGGGTCAATGGAAGAATTCTTCTGTCAACCTAGCCCTGTACATGGAGACATAGGTCAGTTTAACTATGCTGCCCAGGGGTGAGGATTTTTCACACCTGATTTTCTAGTGTAGACCAGACCTCAGAGCAGGTTCTGAGCAAGCCTCCAACACAGTCCCAGCAATTCACCTCATGTGTGACGTGCCTGGAACATTCCTCCTTTACCAGCCCTAAGGCCTTTCATGAGCACAGATTCCCGGCTGTGGTGAATTGTGCGCTAGTCCTGTAGAGCTGCTCATTTCTAGAATCTGACTGATGATCTTGCTATGTTTAACCCATGGAGAAGATATGCCGTTTAGCTCCCCCAAAGTGGTTAATAAACTTACAAGCATAGTAAAATGTTTCATCTGCTGTAAATCAGTTCAAACATAATTTAAAAAAAAATTCCAATGTATTTTCTCTTTCAAGCAGCTTGTTAAACCTGTCAGATATTTCCCCTCTCAATTTTCCTTCTCTCTTAGTTAAAGAATAAAAATATTATGCTGAATAAATAAGCTTATGAGCTATAAATGTTAGTCTTATCACTACATATGAACAAGATCATTTATTTTAAATGTTCTTGGGTAGATTAAACCCACCCAGATGAATTCACACTATGGAAGAGAGCGTGTTTAACCAAATACTAACAAGGCATAAAATGTTCTCTGATTTGGAGAGTTATGACACAGACAGACTATTCCCCAGCCAGAGTCTCAAAGCCTCTACAAATACTAGGTCTGGAATCTGCCGGTGGCCTGTCAATCCTGCTGTAACTCATCATTCTCCTGTTCTCTAATCAAGGCATGAAAATGTTAGTTTTGTCAGTTTCTGGTTATTTTATACTTTCTTCACAAGTGTGATGAACCCATGGATGGCAGCATAGGACAATGTAGGGAGACGTGATAGCCAAATAGTTCAGATGTTTGGAGTTAAAAGGACATTCACTAGCACTGCAGCTCAGATAGGGGTGACAGAGCCACACTTAACTATCTTTACTTAAACTGCTTAAGGGATTACATTCATGCATCCTCTCTAGCACATAGTGGCTACATAGTTGCAGGCACTCCGGGAGTAAACATTGCCCTGGTATGCTTTTGTTCACATTTAAAAGGTTGCTAATGAAACTATCTAGGCCAAAAATATAACTGATGATTAAATGATTCCGAATTCTGCAGAATTTGGTAACTTAGTTAAAGTTTCCCACTCACCCTTCACAAGTAGATTTTTTTTTCAAGTGCTGTGCAAATGGATGTTCTCATAAATATTGTAGGTACAGATAAGGGAGCCCTTTGAAAATGCAATCTTGTGTGAACCGCCTCTGGGCTCTCACACCAGGAGAAAGATCCACATTTATGCCAGTATGCTCGGTCATCCAGACATAAGGAACAGAAGACAAGTTGGCTGATCAGAGAAGGGGAAAAGAGAGAAACTTGGTAGCTGTAGAATGAGAATATATAGTAGTAGTAGTAATAATACCAAGGTAACTCTTAAATAGTGCTTTTTGGCAGCAGATCTCAAAATGCTGTACATATAGGGAAACTGAGGCACAGAGAGAGGACATTACTTGTCTAAGATCACCCAGCCAGGAATAGAACAGAGGTGTCTGGCGTCCCACTGCAGTGCTTTGGCCACTAGGCCACAGTGTGTTTCACACAAGCCTATAGCACCAGGGTTAACTGTGGTGAAGGGGAAACCATTCTGAGGTGTCAGACACATGAGAAAAATGAAATAAAACATTGGCTTATTTTCATAAATGTCTGTATATCATTGCAAACCCATGAAGAACATTTTACCTAATACATATTGTGAAGAACATTGCAGTGAATGTCTTAAAGAGAATTTTCAGCTGAAATCAAAATAGAACCATTGACTGATATTGTATTTTATCAGAAGTGCCATATACTAGGATTTGGCTCTGGCCCAAAGGAACTTTCCACAAGAGGTGATAGTGGTTTATGGTTTATATAGTAATTTCACACAAGTAAAAATAATAATGGTTAGCCCTTGCTGTTCAAAGTGCTTTTACATTTTCAGAGTGCTGTGCAAACCTACTTTATTTCATGAATTAATGACAGTGACATTTTTGTGCATTTAGTATTGACAGTTTGACAATAAATAGCTTTGAGAATTTTGTACACATCAGTGCATTTGGGCAGTTGATATAAATTGTGCTAATGTTGTCAATTGCACATGAACAACATCCTTGTAATATGAACCTCTTCTATCTTGATGGTGAGTAACTAGATGGACTGTTAGCAGTATATAGCACAAATGCAAACGAGGTGTTTTCTTTTCCCCTCTAATAAATGTTAATCAATGCCTATTTGCCTTTGCTGCTTCTTTGCTGTGACCTGTAGCAGAAATCGGTTACAGCCATCTTTGGCATTCCAGTTATGAAGCAGAATTAGGTCTAGAAGATGCATATTATGGAATTACTGTACCAAAGGTTAGGCAGCAAGACTCAATAAAATGCTGGAACATCTGCTATTTTTGGAAAGCTGTCATTCTATTACCATCTATTAATTAATTTGATACTAATTCCTTAGAGATGGTTCTCTTCCCCTCCCCGTCACAAGCCTTATAAAAAATGTTGGCATACACCAGTTGACATTTATATCCTAGCAGAGATTTTAGAACGAAGTATATTAAAGTTGCAATATCCTCTATGGAAGATGTCTGTCAATTTATATCAAGCTTGCTTAATAATCTTTAACATGGGGACAGTTTGGCCAAGTCATAATCCATGATCATATGACAAAACCCTAATCAGTCTTGTTACTGGATGTTGTAGAAGAGCTGGGGATTACTGGTCTTGCTTGTTAGAAGTGGTGGAGAGGGATAGGATTGGTGGTCCTTGTGCTAGTTGGTGGTGCAGAGAGATGGGACTGCTGGCACTACGAGTTGGGGATTGCTGGTAGAGCACTGTAACTCATCATTCTACAATTCTTTGTAACACCTCAGCACGGTGAAAGTTTATTCTTTTCTCCTAACCACACCGATGTCTTAATCAAATACTGGATGCAGTTACTTCCATGTAAAACCATCTTGTACAAAAAGAAGGGAGAACTGCCTGGTAGGACAGAGGAAGATAAAATGTTTTAATAATAGTGCTTAGTTTCCATGGCACTTGTTAAGTAAAGGATCCTGTACTGACCTTCTTCATTGAGATAGAAATGCTGTTTTGTATATCCCAGGAATAGTGGAGTCACTTCCAGTAGTGCTGAAAATCATTCTTAGCCGCCTACTCTTCCCGGCCTTTCTTTTTCTGATCACAAAGATTAGCTCTCACATTAGGATGAGAGAGATGGGATAGGGACTGGTATTTTGAGCAAATCAGCTTTTGTCCTTTAGAAATGGTCTTTAAAGGCTCATGTTAATGTGTTTAATTTGATCTGTAAATGAATTCTGCAAGCGACAGCTAAATTGGTGATACATTTTCTTTCAAGGCGGGAGATACGGTAATATTGACATGCGTAGGGTTCAGTGTGGGTTCTAATGTGGGCACTGGCTTCATGGCTGCTGGTGAGTTGTGCTCTGTGGTGCCTGTTCTTGTATAGAGATTTTCAGAAAGATGTATTTCTACCTAACAATGAACAACAAAATATTTGAGAGAGAGCTTTATAACTGTAATGCATTTATTATGTATTTAATGTATTTATAACATTAGTAGCAGGCATGTACTTCTTAATTATCACGACAGAGTAATTATTCATTTCTCATATCAGCATTAACTCTAGAGATGATCTTAATCAAGTGAAAGAGAAAGAGGGAAGAGAGGGCCATGGAGCATGGCAGTGAAATACGCAATGGAAGGTTGCAAATGGAGTGATGGTGACATAACTCAGCTTATCCTAGTAAATTATCACTCCATCACTGAATGTGTATTTTTTTGCTACTTACTGAATTTTTGGCTACCCAGATATACTCTGAGTCAAAAATGCTATTTTGGATGTATCATTGTCTTCTTGCTAGGATAGTTAGGGCATAATACCATTGATCCAAAACCCAGTGAAGTCAATGGGAGTCTTTCCATTGATGTCAGACCCAAATATGAATGCTAGTTAAATGCAGGATGAAGATTAGAATGATTAAATAAGCTATGGCAATAACTCAACATAAGATCCTTAGAAAAGGATAGTGTCAGTTTTATTTGGCCTAAAATGGATTTTAAAAATCAAATTACATACACCTCTACCTCGATATAACGCTGTCCTCGGGAGCCAAAAAATCTTACCGCATTATAGATGAAACCATGTTGTATTGAACTTGCTTTGATCCATTGGAGTGCGCAGCCCCGCCCCCTTAGAGCACTGCTTTACCGCGTTATATCCGAATTCGTATTCTATCGAGGTAGCGGTGTATATTGCTGCATAGATGAAGGTATGTTTTATAACTTTGCACATGTAAGTAGTCCCATCCACTACTCACATAATTAAAGTTATGAACCAACTTTGCAGGATGGGGACCCAAGTGTGTAAATATAAATGTTGCATTTTTAAAATAATAATGTATATTCATGTAAGACACCCCCCCCCCCCAAATATCTTCAGTTGCACTATGTTGGAGTGCCACCGTTGTGTTGAATTTCTGAAAGGAGGTTAATCTCCATATATTGTTAAGTTTACACACAGTTGTAATTTTATACAGTTAGATCAATGAAAACATGTAATAATTCTCTTTGAGTCTGAAGGGAGTGGATAGACATGCAGCAAAATTTATCAGTGCTTTGGTTTAGATGGGGGTTTTCAATTACCTCTTTGAGTAACAAGAAGTGTGCAAGTGAGAAATTGATATACCCTCCAAAAAAACAAAACGAAACAACCTGGTTGAAATCCTGGCCCCACTGAAGACAATGGGGAATCTCCCATTTCTATTTCACCTCTTGTCTGCAATGACTTATCAACAAGGTGATTCAACTGAACAAGACACATGCTCCTTCCAGATTCTGTTGCATCTTTGCTTTTTTTGCAAATCCTATGTACAACAAGTCTTGTTATTTTCTTATCTGTATTCCTTGGGGCTGTCTGTTTCTACAATTACAATTTGAATAGAATGTGAACCATTTTCCAATAACAAAAAAAAAAAAAATAGAATTTCACATCAAGATGAAAATGTAATGAAAGAGGGATTTTTGGAGACGTAACACAAGGAACATCCTGGAGAATTGATAAAAGGCTCCCAATCTGATCTATATTTCTATACGTCAGACATTAAAACAGATATTTGATTAAAAAAAAAGATTCACAAAGTCATACATTTTTATGGCCAGAAGGACTCATTGTGATACTCTTGTCTGACCTCCTGCAAAACATGGGCCATGGGACAATGGACTTTTTTTATTTAGTATCCATTAGAGATTCCAGGATCTTGCAACAGCTGTAAACGGACTCATACAAAGAGGTAGAACAGAGATACATTTCTATATGCCCCCAAGCATTCTTTGATTTTGATCCTAGGTAATAAATACAGAGCTCTGGTTCTTGACAAGTGATGCTGTATCTCATGTTGGCCTTTTGACAGTACACGCAGGGAAGAAACTATCTCATTCAGCATTGCAAAGTGTTACTCAACATTACAACAGCTTGTAAAATACTAAAACCACCAAAAGTTTCAAAAGTAGCTAGTAATTTTGGATGCTTCAACTATTGGGTGTCCAACATGGTGCCTGATTATCAGAGTGTGGGTGCTCTGAATATCAGATCGCTTTAAGTTGCGTCAAATTGAGATCCATCCAAAAATTCTGAGGAACTCAAAAGCAGCAGTCACTTTTGAAAACGTAGGCCCAATTATCTACAATGTGTTTAATCTTTGTGGTGTTGAATAATTTATGTCCTAAAACAAGAGAATACTGCTAAACGTTAGCTCATTGATTACAAAATTTTGCTTGATTTTTGTGCCATGATGCAGTCTTACTCCAGTGGAGAGTCACAATGAAGGTATAATGATAACTTAATTTAAGATGATGATTTATCTCCTGAGAAATGCATAGCTGTTGTAAAACTGCCAGATACTTCCTGAGTACTATCCTTCACAAGCCCTTATTTATCACAGTTATATTTGCATGCATACCCTCTCTTCACATTTGCCATTTGTCATTGAGATAGCAAATTACATTCATCAGAATCCATTCATTCCCCTAGGATCGCTGAATACAGGATTATCTTGGCTGTGTCAGCGGCCCTATGACTGGTAGCAGTGAAAAATGGAGGTCGTCTTCAGATATTCCAAACATGCATCTTCAAGGGGCAGTGGGTATTAAGCTGAAAACGATTAATGGCGCTTATGTCATCATATTTGTATGGCATAAAACTGAATTCTGTAGATTGATGGATATTTGGGTAAAAACAAATGCATTTTTAAAGTACTATCTTGCCCCTTTACTGATGAGTTTCAGTTGCCATCAGAATAAATAAACTGAGATGTTTCCTTAAACACTGGGTAGCCGTTACAGGTTTGTTTCTTCTTTCAGTTACGGAGCAACTTTTAACCGAAAGAGCAGACATGCAGTGCTTTTAACAACCAATGAGTTTATAATCTGTCTTTGTTAGCAGTACATGCTATCATCGTGTATTTTGCAGCATGCACACTGCAAGGCCACTGCAGCAAGTAGTTCCTGCATTGTATGTTATATTTAAAAACTGGAAGTGATCATAGGGTAAACAATAGGAGGAGTTGGGTTTTTTATAATTCCTTGTTTGTTTCAGTCTTGTGATCATATGCAGTAACAGATAGCTAGGACAAGCAAGCTTTTATCGCAGCCAACTTGCAAATTTGCTCAGGAATTACCATTATTTTGATTTTTAGCTATTTCTATTTGAAATCCAGATTGCTTCTTTTGAATGTTTGGAAAGCTGCTGTAGTTGAATGACAAATGATTCATTAACAAAAATAAAGTGAATAATACCTCAGCACAGTTAGGCGTCAGAAGAGAATGCTGTACATACACTTGAGTATAGAGTACAGTTAATGGGGGAAGGAGAAAATACTGAAAACATGCAATGGGCTCTCTAGAGGGGAACACGGTTTCCGATGTAAAGACAAACAGTCTGATTTAGAGAAGGGATTTGTAATGGATTTGCTCAATGAAATTATGCATTGAAATAACGTGCCAGATTAAAAATTGATGGTATTAAGTGAAACTGGATCTCTTTATATCAGGTCTACATTTAGTCTTTTATGTTTCAGTTCCCCTCGTACATGAATCTCAAGGCCTATTTCAGAAGCAGCTTGGTTCAATGGATAAAATATAGGATTGGGATTGAGGAAACCTGGGTTCTACTGCTATTCTGCTGTTAGCATTTTTGGTGATTGTGAGCAAGTTATGTCACCACGCCGTGCCAGAGTTACACCATACATTTAATCAGATTGTATTGCATACCTGTGTTTGAGATCTATGGTAAAAAGCACCCCGAGTGGAAAATGAGGGTGTTATTCATTGGCTTTAAAATGTACCATAAATTTATGTCAGAATAATTGTTGATGGTATATGCGATACCCACAAGAGAGTTAATTTGTTCTTTGCGTGATTTGGGTAAAAGGACTCCTGCCCTCAGGATTACTGGTCAGCCAGTGAGGGCTGTTTTAACAATGTTTTGCATTTATCTTGATTTCATGGCTTAGTGCATCACCATTGCATATCCTCTTAGGGGTACAGATTATTGTGAAGTTTAGACACTATCTGAATGCTGTTGTTTGAATTCATCTTTTAAACTCATAATAAATGTCAGGTGATTGTTTTGCCTTTGGTCTCTTAATTATGAATTTTATTCTGCCTGGAGTGAAAAGTAAACTACAATATCAGACCACTAATAATATTGCTTTGTAGGAGTTTTTGTCTTAAATAAGAAGTTACTTCCTCACAGCTAATCTTCTACAGCTATTTGCTCCTGGGGTGAAGTGATAGTGCTAAATGTATACCATTATTAGAGCAATGCAAACTCTGCAGTTCCACCCTGGCAGGAGGGATGGAATATGGGTTCTTACCCACAATTTTGCTTTGAGGTTCAGGTTCAAAGAACCCCCAAACTCAAAACAATGAACCACAAAACCAATACGTTTTGCTTTGAAAGCATAAATATTTGTGTAGAAAGCAAGAGCTTTGAAGGGTGACCCAGGCATTGATCTGTGTTTGCCTAAAACTTACCTGTCCTTGGTTTGCCTGAAACTCAATACACTTTTGCTCAAAAGGTTTGTGAACCTTAGTAAACCTGGGCTTGGATTTCAGGTTTGTAATGAAACCTGAAAGCAGGTGAGTTTCATTATGGAAAGTTGCACACTGTTCATCAATAGTCAAATTTACCCCTATATTGAGGGTCAGCATGATACCTATGCACCACTTAAATCCTATTTTAAGGACTTAAGGGATGCACAACAGGGGCATCAGAATGGGGGGGAGGGCTGGGCTCTGTCACTTTTTACTTGCCTTAAGGGCAAATGGAGTGGGAGGAGTCAGAGAGGAGTGAGCAAGAGGCAGGGCCTCAGGGGAAGAGGTGGAGCAGGTGCAGAATGGGCCATTGTTGGGTGCCGGTGGGCGTAGGGTGACCAGACAGCAAGTGTGAAAATCAGGACTGTCCCTATAAAATCGGGACATCTGGTCACCCTAGGTGGGCCCCACCACACACACATTTGTAGGCAGCTTTCAGTGCTCCTGGTGCAGAACCCTTGTGTTTGGCCATCAACACCTGAGTGAAGTTCTGTCCAAGAACAGTTCTGTGGTTGTAACCATGATATCATGAGTACAGGAGCCAACAGACAGAAAGACATGAAAGGAGATTGCCCTTACTGAAACACAAATACTGGCTGTTCATAGGTACAAATCAATAACAAAACAAGAGGCAGAGTTTGACCCACAGGATCAACCGAGGATATGGTTCAGATCTAGACCTTGATCCATTCAATTTTGGAAAAGGAGTGTGAATCAATGATTCTAGTCTTGGCCAAATATACACGTTGATTCGGAAGTGTGGTGCAGTGTGCAAGTCCTCATTTCATTAAGTCCTTCCTTTAAGAAACCCCTTCTTTTTTGTTGTCCAATCTATTGTCTAATAACTGACAATACATACCCAGGCTAGTTTTAATCCAGCTAGCTCAGGTAACAACTGTGAAGAAAGCATAGCATAGGCCTCAATGCTCAAACCCAGCATGGACCCTGGGTACATACTTGGCTCACTAGCCCGCTCTGAGCCCTGCACTGTGCCATCTTCACTGCTGTTGTTACCAGTGCTAGCTGAAAGTAGACTAGTCCATGCACAGCTTTTGCTATGTAGACATACTCTTTTAGAAAGGCAAGTAAATATTATTATCCCCATTTCTCAGATGGGGAAACTGAGACAGAGAAATGATTGGCTGGAGGCCAGAGCACGATAGCTGAGATTAAAACTGGATGTTCTACAATTTAGAATGTATCTAACTACTTAAATAGCCCTCATCACCTTAATAGCTGAGCTCTTCCCGTACGTTATAAGAGGATTATGCTCACACATGCATGTGCTCTCTCTCGACCTCCATGACTGCCACCATGTAGCAGGCTCTAAGCAGTTTGAGGTGTGGTTTTATTTCTTTATTAATCTGTGAGGAAGAGGGTGCCATTGTGGGAAAGCCTCGTGAACATGTGGGTGTTGCATTTAATGCTGAATGCAGTTAGGCTTGTGGTCATTCTTCTTTCTTCAGCCAGTGAGTTCTGTGTTCTTGGTGCTACTTCTGTGAAGTTTCTGCTGCCCGTGGTCACAAGCATAGCTCTGTTGGTCAGCAGTAGCATTCTTTCCATGGAATGTAGGTGTCATGGGAAATCATGGTCCCAGAGAGGAAGAATGGGCCAGTGGTAACAGCACTATATTTGAACTTGGGAGACCCTGCGTTCAATTCCCTGCTCTGCCACAGACTTCCCATGTGACTCTGGGCAAGTCACGTAGCCTCTCTGTGCCTCAGTTCCCCAGCTGTGAAATTGGGATAACAACACTTCCCTACCTAATAGAGCTGTTGTGAGCCTGAATACTTTGAAGATTGTGAGGAGCTCAGCTATTGCAATAATGGGGGCCAGTTAAGTACCTAAGACAGATAAATAGAGTAAGCGCCAATCTCTCAGGTAGTCAGGACCAATGCCAGGAAGGGCTTTGAAAATGGCCATAGTACCCGTAACCTCAACTCTGTGTTCAGTGGAATGGGTGAAATGTGTTGCTCAGCAGTCAGGCTGCTGTATTCCTAACTGTGAGGGTAGTTATCAGTGGAACAAATTACCTAGGGAGGCTGTGGAATCTCACTCATGGAAGATTTTTAAGAACAGGTTAGATATGCACTTGTCAGGGATGGTCCAGGCAATACATAGTCCTGCCTTAGTGCAAGGGACTGGACTAGATGACTTACCGAGGTCCCTTCCAGTGCTACACTTCTATGATTCCAAGTGGCCAGACTACATTTCATGTTCTAATATCACTAGAACACGGGGAAGAATAGCCTTCTGAGTAAAGCACTAGACTGGGAATCAGGAGATCTCTGGTCAGTTTCCAGCTCTTCCTTTGTGACCATGGGTAGTTACTTCGTGTCTCTGTATCTCAGTTCCACATCTGTAAAATGGGGATAATAATCCTTCTTTTCTCTCAGCCTTTGTGTCTCTTGTATATTAAGACTGTAAATTCTTTGGGGCAGAGATTATTTTTATGTGTATGTACAGTGTGCAATGGGACCTGATTTTGTTCGAGCCTCAAGATACTACCATAATATAAATAATACTAAATATAGACACTAAAATGCACAGAGCGCTCTCTTTAAAACTATGCATGAAAAGGGGGTTGGATATACATGTACAATTCTGCAATACCCCAAAGAAAATATCGGATTAATGCTGGTGTTGACTGACACCATACCACCAGAGATGGCTACAAATAATGTTGTGACTAGAGGCCATGATTAATAAATAGACCTGAGTGAAATAAATGTAAGGTGGCCAGGTGCCCAGTTTTTGACTGGAAAGTCCAGTCAAAAAGGCGACCTGACAGTGACCAGTCAGATCTACTGACCGGGACACTCAAAGTCCAGTTACTGCGGGTGGGAGGCACCAAGTCATCACCCATGCCAGCCCCTACTCAGCCAGGGCTACCTCCTATCTGCTTCAGGTGGCTGCAGCTCTCAGCCCCGGCTTTCCAGGCAAGTCCCTCCTGACCCATGCAGGAAGGGGGGACATGAGGGGAAAAGCAGTGAGTGACAGAGAGAGGGGAAAAGAGGAACGAATGGGGGCGGGGCTTCAGGGGGAAGGGGCAGGGCAGGAATGGGGCCTTGGGGGAAGAAGCAGGGCTGGGGTGAGGCAGGTCTTCAGGAGGAAGGGGTGGCGAAGGGGAGGTTCCGGCACTCCTGCTGGAGTGTCCGTTTTTTTAAATATTACAAAGTTGGCAACCCTAAACAAATGCCTTCCTTAGACCTGCAGAAAAGGCCTGGTAAGTAAAGAACCCTTCTGCCCACCCCAGATACTATTGCTACCTGACAATTGCAGGTCCTAGAGAGGGAAGAAGGGGGTTCTGGCTGCCCCAGGCTCTTGCTTCTTCCTGGCCCTGTGTGGGAGTCCAGGGAAACACAGATCCCTTGCTTAGCACCAAGCTGGGCATCAGCAGTTGTGTTACTGCTAAACACTTTCTTGCAGGGGCCAGGAAAGAGCATGCATGTGAGCTCTCCTCAGAGCAGTGCATCAGAAAGAAGTTATCATTGCAAGCTCATGAGACAGGGACCATCAAGCAGACAGTGAAACTCACTAGACACAAAGTGCTTTCAAATTCACGTTGGAAACAAAACTAAAGAAATAGGATACAGTATTCCTCCTCACCAGCTTCAAATTATGATCATCGTAGGGGTTATATGTAGCCATAGTCAGTTCAACATTTTCAGTGTGATTTTTAAGTTCACACTGTCCTTCTAATAAAGTACCTGGTCTTAATGTCTGGCTCAGGATTCAGTCCAGTGTAAAACAGCTTCAGTCTTCTAAGTAACACAGGGCCTAGAAGGCTGTAGATCATGCATCAGGTGCAGCTAACCAAACCAGAAGAAAGGTATGCCTCTCAACCTTAAATGGTGCCTGTCAAGTAGTATAGGTTCTCAAGGGAAAAAAATCAGTAAAGCTGCCTGGTAAGCAAACGACTCATGCAATTTAACTCCCTGCCTCCTGTGATGCAGGGCTCCTAATTTGGGGGTTCTTTGATCCACCTATTCACAGCTGTGCAAGGAGCAGAATTTAATCAAGCTCTGAGAGGGGAAGGGTGCATCCAAGACGAGCCTTCAGAACAGAGCTGTCAATCAAGGATGAGCCTGAATACCCTCAAGTTGCAACCCCTTTAAACCCTTTCCTCAATTGAGTGGTATTCATTCAGCTGTGGAAGAGCTAGCACCTGCAATAAGACATTGGAGATTCCCTGAGCGTACCGAGTCGAGTCCCTCAATATTATTTCTCTTCCCTCAGTGAAGAGGTAGCATGAAATATCTAATCAAGTTGGCATTCCACAGTCACAAGAGAGGAGATTTGCCCCTTAGAATAAGGAGTAGCAAACTCAAATGCAGGTCCCAAAAGTCCTGCTGAGCTTTTGTGAGTCAGCAGCCAAGTGATTTTATGCTGGATTAAACGTTTACTTGATGTGGTTGGAATGGAAGTGGTGAGGACAAGGGTTACTTTCCATAGCTAATTTCAAATTATTTTAGCTGGGTATGTCAGATCAAATATTCAGTGACTGGCAGGATGCTAGAATTTGGTTTAATTTCAGATTTACTATCTGCCAACACATGCCATTCAATCAGATAAACACAGGATTTGAGCTGTCATCACAGCATTTTTATGCATACTTAAAAACAGGACACTTTTTTCACACACTGAGAAGAAATTGAACAGGTTTATAAATAGAGTATGTACAGTGAGGACACTGGAAACGTTCCACCAGTTTGAAAGATACTGCCATTTTCAGAGACATGCCTTATTTTGAGAGCATTACATTAGAAACACAAGAATCCTTCAAATTCATGGAATATTTTAAGGGTGTCAACCTGTGTACAGAAAAAAAAATAGAGAGCGAGCATATAATAAGGCCAAATTAAAATAAAATATTGTGAGTGTATGTGGATTGTATAACAGACTAGACACACGGAGACCACCATAGACTTCTGTGTGCATGACTAAAATTAATTCTCTGATAGATAAGTGCTTGTAGACGCAGGGCCTTGTTAGACTGACTATCACCGTCCTTGGATACTATAGTGATGGGTATGACCTGAGTACCTGGTCCAATAAGCCCAGGAGGTGAAGGTCGAATATGATGATGTAGGCTAGCCTGACGATCACTGGGGAAATCAACTTTTACAATCAATATAAATTAAGGAAATGAAGCGTAAAGCACCGATCCTGCAAACACACCCCCTTCACTTTGCACTTGTGAGTAGCCCCATTAACTTCAGTGGAACTACTCCCATGGATAAAGCAAAGCGCCTATGTAACTGTTTGCTGGATTGGGGCCTTCCATTCTAAAACATTGCATCATTGCCCCTTTGACCTGAGCAGTTGGCTAATATTCAGTCCCTTCAGGATTGTTTCCATTAGGAGAAACTGATGATACAAATCAAGTATTTCTCTGGTGTAATCTTGTTTATTTACAAAGCGTGTGCACCAAGTCCTGTTTCTCTGAATACAATAGAAACAAACAATAGCAGGCAGTTTCCTTGCTCAGAAATGCTCGATTGTGCCTCCCCAGCACACACTGTGCTCAAGAAGCTCTGACTCTCTGCTTCCTGACAGAGTCCCGCTCACAGGTTTCTCCAGGCTTTTGACTCTAACATGCGCAGCCTACAAAACCAGCGTCTTAGCCCTGTGCTTTCCATCAAGGAAATCCATGCTAATCTACCTAGGTTAGCTCTGATCAGGCCTCTCCATGCAGCCAAGGGCCTTGGTTGCTAGCCACCCGTTTCCAGCTGTCTCATTACTTAAAGGGGCTTCATTGCACCTTCCGTTGAGCCTTCGAGTGGTTTGCACATTGACTTGAATAAGGGCTGTGATTCATTCTGATGCAAAGATTCACATTACCACTGTCAGGGCCGGCTCCAGCTTTTCTGCCAACCCAAGCTAAAAAAAAAAAAAAAAAAAAAAAAAAGCCGTGATCGCGATCGGCGGCAGCAATTGGGAAAAAAAAAATAAAAGCTGCGATCAGTGGCGGCAGTTCGGCGGCAGGTCCCTCACTCCTAGAAGGAGTGAGAGACCTGCCGTCCCCGAATTGCCGCAGGTGCCACCTCTCTCCCTTGGCCGCCCCAAGCACCTGCATGTTAAGCTGGTGCCTGGAGCCGGCCCTGACCACTGTCCAGCATAATGTTCTTCCATCATTTTTTGGGCACTTTCACTCCAAGGTAAATAGATTTTGCTCTACGTGGAGGAATGAAAAGTGGATTTCTCTGCACTGAGATAGGAGAGTTGGCTGTGAGTATTTGAGGACAGGATCTGGCCCTTAAGTTCTACCAAGAAGCTGCTTTTCTGAAAGGCTAAGATTTTCTAGTAAGGATTAGGAGGAGTTTTTTCATGTTGACAGTTCTTTGTTGTTCCTGAGCTGCACAATGGCTCTAGCTCCCCATTCACCATCAGGGGAAGACAGTGTGTGCACCTGTCAGAGGGGGAGGAGGAGGGCAGCTTTAAACTGTGGTGAGGTCTCCATAGGGGACTTGTCAGCATAGAGGCTGGATCCTCATTGCTCTGATCTTTCTGGCTAGCAACACTTGCTTTGCGGAAATGCTAGCTAGATGCAGGCTGGACATGTGTTGGGTACATGTGTTGCATCCCTGTTGTAGGTGATCTTTCTGCTGCTGGGGCTCTGTGCCCTGGGTCACGCTGACTGGTGCAAACATAAGCAAGGGTTGAATTGAGCCTCTTGCAATTTTTCAGTCTTTAGTTGTTGCTCTCACTCTCTCTGTCTCTCTCTCCCTTTTTAAAAGAAACCTTTTCACATATAATGATCTCCCAGGCAATTTATTTTTAAAAGGTGGCGGGTGCTGCACACATTATGTGTTATGGTGCCATTTATATGCTTGGCCTCACTGACTATATGGCATATTAAATGTTTTATTTACCCTGTGTGCTGCTTATTCTGTAAACAGCTTTTGTTTTTGTTGCATTTCTGGCTATATTATATAGCGAGTAAATAGTTTCATGTAAATTAAAACCACACGAAAGCTTTTCAAGCCATTCTAAAATGCTAAACAGTTTTGCAAATATGTGTGTTGGGCAAAGATTGAATAAAGAGCTCTTTGCTTACCCATTTATTCTATTATACTCCTGCTAGACACCCCTTGTGTGACTCTTCCAGCTGGAATACCAGAGCACATTTATACCATTCTCAGAGGTGGTTTGCATAAACAATAGGCATTTAACAAAGAACACAGTAGTGAACTGCAGTTAAAAATGGTGTTTTGAATATTACAATACTGCTCATACAGTAAACACAAAACACAATGTTTTCCCACTTAACTGGCATACAAAATGTCAGTTCAAACATTTCTGTGCTGTTATTAAATATTATTCTTAACATTTATTATTACTCTAGTTTCACTGTGAATAATTGTTTCTTACAGATGGATCGTGTCATCTTCTGCGTCTTTTTGGAGGTCGACTACAAAATTTTCAAGAAGAAAATGAGCGAATATTTCCCCACAGGTATGTGCAGTCATTAGTTGCCTTCTGACTTTCATAAATTGGGCAGTAAAAAGACAGCAGTTGGCATCTTCTTGCCATGCCACAGCAAAAACTAAAACATTAACTTCCTTTTGAGATCAACTACATATCAAGGCTCCAACCCTGCAAATACTTATGCATGTGCTTAACTTTTGAAATCAGTGGAACTACTCCTAGTAGCAAAGATTAGAATATGCAAAAATGTGTTTGTACGACAGGAGCTTAACTTTGTAATATTGAGAATTGGTTGTTTCCACATCTCTGCTGTTTCTGTCTCCAGTCATTAAAACTAGTTTTATAGCTGACTTCAAGAAGGAAATGATTTACACTAATGTAAGAGGGAAGGGATAGCTCAGTGGTTTGAGCATTGGCCTCCTTAAACCCATGGTTGTGCGTTCAATCCTTGAGGGGGCCACTTAGGGATCTGGGGCAAAATCAGTATTTGGTCTTGCTAGTGAAGGCAGGGGGCCTGGACTCGATGACCTTTCAAGGTCCCTTCCAGTTCTATGAGATTTGATAGGTATATCTCCATAAGTGAGGGAAGATATAAGTGTCTGTGGTTATGGCTTTTACATGTGCTTTGTCCATGTTTTCTCTTCATTAATGATGCTGCTACGATTTCATTGTGACTGAAAAAATATCACAGGAGCTAAAACCTGAATGAGAACTTAAAGTTTGAGCTGTCCCTGTACAAAAATGAATCAGAGGAAAGGCAGCTCTCTGGAGCACTTAGGGAATGTTAGTAATTTGTCTTCTGTCTCACGTGGAAGTCTCCTCTTTGGAATGTAAGAAAACCTAATGGATAGTGAATGAAAAAAATAACAACTCAGAGTAACTGATTTATTTTTATTGTGTGTATCATTAGGGATTTGTATTTGTTTTATTTCTCAACCCTGCCTTGCTTTTTTTCTTTTTATTGCTTGTACAGTGCTTTGTCCTTTCCGTTGCATTGCTTCTTCTGTGGGATGTTCTTGCCTATGCTTAGCGTTCAGATTCTAGCAGCCTGGTCCTCCTGAATTACATGTGCACCCACTATAAGACCCCTTTACACTGCCAGGTTGATGTAAAGTTTAAATGAGAATCAGGCCTCAGGTGGCTAATGAGGATCTTAGCTGCTTTTTGGCTATCCAGAAAGTCACAGTGGCCAAAAGTGGTTTTTTCCCCCTATTTGGCTTGTGTTAAGGCAATTGTGACCTTTCTGCCTGATCTCACTATTCTTGTAGATGCCTCCGTCACCTCCTGATTCAATTATTGCAGTGATCTCTCAGGGAGGCTGCAATTAAAGACCCCCTGAGTACTTCAGCTAGCACAGACTGTGGCTATCCACTTACTTAGCAATATATGGTGTCTGGACTATATTATGCATGCGCTCCAAAGACTGCATTAGCTTCTAAAAAAAGAACAGGAGTACTTGTGGCACCTTAGAGACTAACAAATTTATTAGAGCATAAGCTTTCGTGGACTACAGCCCACTTCTTCGGATGCATATTCATTCAGTGTATTACTCTTTGGCAGTGTTGCCCAGTGGATAGGAGAGTGGATTTGGTCTCAGGAGATCTGTGTTCTGTTGCTGGCTGTGATATTGAGCAAACCACTCCCCCTCCTCACAGAGCCTAGGTATCTAAGAGAGAACTTCAGGGCCCCATCCTCAGAGGAGAAAGGGAATGGAATTTGCTTCCACCTTGATCTGACACAGCCTGACTTTGTTGACTTCCTGAGCATACTGCAAGGCAGAGGTGACAGGTAACTGTGGATTGCGGGGAGCATGCAATGGAAAGGTTCTGTGGGGGCATGTAACCGTCACACACATTGCCTCTTTCTCCCCCCCGAAAATTGATACATATGTAGACAACATACAGTAGCAACTACCTCCTCCTGCTCCCTGGCCTGTGGCTGGCCAGCCCCTTGCAGAGCTTGCAGGCGTCCCTCCCTGCCTGAACTATCCACAATCCCTTTAGCAAGTGTTCAAAATAAGACCAACAAAAGGGGCAACACAGTTGGGATGTACAGTCTCCCCCGTGCCCCATCAGGGTAGGTGGCGATGGTGCTTGGGGCTGGGTCGTCTCCGTTAGCAAGGAGGTTGGAGAATTATCAGTCACTTTTTGTTGGGGGTGGGGGGGAACGTGACACCCCCAAACTGCCTTCTCCTTGATAGGCACATTGGAGGCTGCTGCAATGCACCCCCAGCAGCCGAAGCAGCAGCAGGAGGAGGGTCCACCCCCTCTTTCCCACTGCCTCCCCCCAGACTGCTCCCCTCACTCATCCCCAGGGCTTTCAGGCTGGATGGGGCTCCACCTGAGCTGCCTGGCGCTGAGCACCACGTCGCAGCTCCTGTGCCCGATCTTGAAGATGCTCCCCTGACTCACCTCAGTGGGCCGTCTGCAAAACAGGCACCCGGAAGCGCTAGGACTCCAGCAGCAGGGAAGGAGAAGCAGCTTCATATAGGGGGCGGGAGTGGAGAGCTCAGCCCACAGCCAGACGTCCTGCTGCTTCCTCCCTCCCCACGCTGCATGGACACTCGGTGAGTGCTGCCGGAGCCCCTTGCTGCTGGGCATCCCAGTGAGAGGCGGCCTGAGAAATCGGGGGGGCACATGACCCTACGTGCCCTCCCCCCATGCGTTGCCCCTGCTGCAAGGCCCATATGGCACTCATCTTTTTGGAACAGAAAGGGGTTTCCGTTTGGGTGGCTCTAGTTGGGGTGCAGTGGCTTTTATTGTCCTTTTGACACATTAAATTGATTATTTGCTGCACATAGACTTGAATTACTTAGGGGCATGGGAAGGTGTTTATGAGCTTATTGTGTAAAGTAAACTGAAGAGGGGGAAAACCCCTCCTAACGGTTCAGTGCTGCAGGTGGCTGAGCGCTGCTGGAAGAGGTGTGGACGGGCAAAGGTTAAGCTCAGCACCTGTGCAGGGGGCCTTCCACAGAGGGCCAGATTTTCACACTCAGCACTCGCAGGTGGGGTCAGATTTTCAGAAGACCTCCGGGCCCATTTTTAAAAGGAGCTTCAGATAGACCAAGATTTTCAAAAGTGACTGGTGATTCCGAGTGCTTCAGTTTTGGGGTCCCCAGCTTGAGATGCCTTAAAGGGGGGCAGGGGTGATTTTCAGAAAGAGCAGCGTATCTACCTTCTGTAAAGGAGGCACTTTAAAGTGTCTCAAGTTCGGCACCCAAAATCATCAGTTAGTTTTGAAAATGCTGGCCCTAGCAAGAGATGAAGGACTGCCCAGAGGTTAGGGCATTAGCCTGGGACTTAGGAGACTTGGAGTCAATTCCCTGCTCTGCCACAGCCAGCCTGTGTGCCTTGGGTAAGTCACTTAGGGTCAGATTTTTAGAGGTATTTAGGTGCCTGGTTCCCAATGAAATCAATGAGAGTGAGGTGCCTAAATACCTTTAAAAACTGGCCATTAGTCTCTCTGTGCCTCAGTTTCCTACCCACAGATCGCTGACCCAGCCAAGTTGTACACGTGCAGAGAAGTAGGCAGAGCCTGAGTATGGACACTGACCACACTGCAGCAGCCACTGAGCGATTCCATTCCCAATAGCTCTGTGCCTTACCCCTAGAAACAGAGTCAATAACACCACTGTCGTACGTAGCGGTGGGGTCGCCAGCCAGTAGCAGTGGAAAGAGTGCCTGTCTTAACATTTCTTCAGGAGGGATCTCCCTAGCTAACTATCAGGCTGAGAGAAAGAGAGAGAAGAGACCTGCTGAGGAAGGGTGCAACTGAATCCACCATGACACCTCGACAAGTGTCTTTTGAGGAGTACAATGAACCCCTGCAGCTGCTGACCCCTCTGTAGCTTCCCCTGTGATGGCAGCTGTGAGTTATTTTGACACCCCCCCCCCAAGATTATTAGCCTTCAGGTCTCACTGGAGGTAGAGGGGAAGGGGAATCAGGATTCACAGAGAGCATAGAAAGGTCATAGTGGAGGGAATATAGTTTAGCTCTCTAACCCGTCTAGGAAATTGGACCATGAAGCAGATGTGCAGCCATTAAAACAGCCTGACTGTCCTGAGGATTGGTTAGGCTGAAACAAAGTTCCCTTCTGTGGGAACCTTTGCAGCCCTTAGAATACGAACTATACAAATTTTGGGGGCCGTCATCAGAGCAAATCATTAAAATAAATACAGGAATACTAAAACATTTAACAGGATCTAAAAGATTTGCAAGAAGGGAGGAGCTACCCGACCAGGCCAAATAATAATGGGGGGAAGATAGAAAGTAGGGGGCTGCAGAAGTTGTGATTTCCCCCTTGCATGCTGAAGGGGGGAAATCTGTGCACAGAGGGTCTTTGCCCCTGCAGGGTTACAGATAAGTATGGATCATGGTGGCTTGACCCTAAATATGGATTTTTAAAAAATCATGAAGCGCATTTATACTGGCAAAAGACGTAAGTAACTACCAATATCTTGCTGACCCAGTCAACAAGTGTTGAATTGTGATAGTCGTGATTTGTTTACTATGATTGGGGTCTACATTACCCATTGTGAGATGAAGAGTGTCAGAAGAGTGAAAAAGGAGATGCAAGTGCCCACCCATATAGACTTCCATGGGAGGATTCTAGCCTTGCTACTGTAGGTGGGCCAGAGACAGAAAATTTGGATTTGGGTCTGAACTCCAAAACCTTTGGTGGAGTTTGTATCCTGGGTGTTGTGTTGGACTCATCTCTACATTACACCTTCTATCTCAGTCTCTAATGATTAAACATTGAAACGATATTGGCATCCTTCTAAGTAACATCATGTTGTGGAACATAGGATCATAGAATCTACATGGCAAACTTCACCAATCATTCTTAAACAAAATATCTCAAATGAAGGGGTGGGTTCTGACTTAACCTATACCAGCTCTGCAACAACAGAACTCCGTTTGGCCTCATTCTCCACTCCCTTGCACCTTATTTACATATTTATTCATATTTATTTATTTGGCTTTCTACAATAATAAAAAGGGATGCCTATCCAAGAACTCTAGACCCCCATGACACCAATTATAAAACCAAATGAAACAGCCGGTGGAACGGAACACCCTATAAAACACAAAAGTCTCCTTCAGCCCCATACAACTAACCCCACCCTCGGTATCAACCCACACAGATAAATGTACCTGAAATAGTGCCCAGTTACATCTTTGTAGAGGTGTAAAATGCTGCCCAATCAGAATGGTAGACTTTTACATTCTTGTGTTCACTTTGCCCATGTGTAAATGACTATATGAGGTGCAGGGAGTGGAAAAGCATGCCTTAAATTTGTTTCCATGTGGCTTACTACCTTACCTAAAGTTGATTAATTTTAATCTTTTCTGTGAGTAAAACGACATTACAAGACTATTGAGTTTTTTGGGAAAGACATAATAGAAAATGTCAATTTAATATTTGTTGGACATCCATGGACACTAATTGGCACTTCTGTTGGCAATCTCAGAAGAGACATAAGGACTGAATGGGTTTGAAAAGTGATCCACATTCTCATTCCAATCAGGACTGAGGCACAGTGGTAGGGCAGTAGCGATGTTGTTGCCTATGCCAGGCCTGTCTTGTGGATACAGTAAACACTTTCTTTGCCAGTGATGTCAACCCAGCAATTTTCACCAGCATTAAATTCACTTTAATTTAAAAAGAAAAAGAAATAAAAAATATCCCTGAATAATGGTCCCATTTCCTGAATTATTCTTTTTTTGTTCTTTTGTGAGCTATCTTCATGTGGCTTGTCTTTCACTGTGATTTACATATAAAGACACTGACAATTATTGTGCAGATGCCTTGACTTTGAAGGTGTCCCATATCTCTGGAAGACCAGTTTCTTGCACAATGGACTTTGTTAATATGGTTCCATGACAGGGAGCTTGCTACAGTCACTGCCTCTGGCAATAACTTTCTGACATTTAGATTATATTCTGGAGGGATTCATAAACTATACTGATGTTTTTTTATATTCCATATATTCTTAAAGCAAAGAAAAAGATTTTTTTTAAAGTAGCAGTGTTCCTGGTTTGCCATGTATTTCAACTGATAGTGCTCTATCTTAGTATTCACTGGGGTGCTTCTTTAAACTGAGAGAAAAGTTGTTGAGATTTCAGATGTGAACCTAGTGTTCAGAAATTCTAAGAAAGGTTTCCACTTCAACATGTGTGGACCAGGTTACTTAGAAAAGCAATACCTTCCTGATTTTATCTACAGAAATAGTTATTACTTTAAACTTGCTGCATTAATAAATCCAAAAAGACATCCAAATACTTGAGCTAGTCAAGAGATAATGATATGAAGCTAGAGTTACACCTCAGTGCGTTTCAGTAAGTGGAATATAGATATAGGGAAATAGTTCCATTACTGGGACATAATATTAAGCATATTTTGCAAATGGAGTGCCAGAAAAATTAGTTGAGTAATGCTACTTATCCTGCACCAAGTGCCAAAAGCCTAGTCATTTGTAAAGTGTACATATCTATAGGAGGAAAAGCAGACCTCTATGGTAATATGAATCTATGGATAATTCATAATTTACTCTTGTGTATGAATGTAGTTGTTTGATCCTCATTGTTATAATCTAAGCATTTCTGAATTAGAATTACTATAGTCAGTGGGTCAGGGCTTGATGCAAAGTCCACTGAAGTCAATGGGAGGCTTACGTAGGCTTTGATCAAGCCCAGAGCCCACTCATAATGGTTCATGGTCACTGACACAGAAAAATACTGTTTTTTTTCTATGAACAATTTTTTCTGGTGAACGTTTTGTTCTTTTGACGATAAACTTCTAAAATGTAAGCAGGAAAAAAATAGGATGAGCGTAGAAAAATGTGCTGCAGGAAGACATTCCTCTGTGCCTAGAGCAATAGCTTAGTCTTAACTTAAAAGGGAAGAGAAACAGCCAAGTCTTTCTTTCTGTTTCATATCTTCCTATGGAGTAAAACAGCTCTGACATTTTCAATCCAGATATGTTGTAAAATCCCCTCAGCTGTTAGTCCGCAAGAATGTACAGATACGATGTATTGCCACATGACTTCCAGCAAATCAGGAATCCTATCCTGCAACTCTTGTTCATGCACATAGTTCTTACTCACACCATTGATTTCAGTGGACCAGTCACATGACTAAATGTTACAGTAAAGGGCCCAATATTTGTATTGCTTAGCTGCAATTCATTGTTCCTTCTGAGAGAATCCTTGTTCAGTTTTCTATCCGTTGATTTTTATTGATAAATAGGCTTTTATAACTTCTACTGGGAAACACAGCATAAACCTATCGGAACCTACAGAAATTCTGGGATTGGGGGTCAAATTAGAAAACACCCACGATTTCTCTCTTGGAATCCCATCATTTTGCCAGCGCCATTTTCAAACTGCTGGCAGGCAGCATGGAGGGCACACTGCCGAGTGCTGCAATCCTGACAGTCATTAATACAAACTGGATAATGCAGTTGCACTGACAGATGGATTTGAGTCAGCAGCTTCAGATGCCGCAGCAATACGGCAACAGGTGGAGGAGGAGCAGGAGGAAGAAATGGAGCAGTTAGTTCTGCAGGGCATTTATCTGGAGCAGCTTCACTTGGTGGAGTGCCACTTCTGGATTTGATCAACTAGCACTGACTGGTGGGACAGGATAGTGAGGCAGCATTGGGATGATCAGCAGTGGCTGCGGAATTTCAGGATGCAGAAGACTACTTGCCTATTTGGTTGATTGAAATGGTAGTCCCAGTATGGTTTGTTTCCCATCGTTTGCAGAACAGTGCTGGCATGGGATGCTGCGCTTGACCTTCATAATAAATGGTGCTCCATCGCAGCTATTTGCCTTGGCATTGTCTTCCTCAAGTCCCTTTCCTGGGTCACATGCTCCATTTTGAGCCTTTCTGAGTGCTCCAGGAAACCATCCTTCTACACTTCTGCCTTTGTGGACTTCCCTTGGGATGCAGTCACTAGGTCCTGGAACATTTCCTCTGTTATCATCTTTTTTTCCCTTTGGAGTTTAGTCAGCCTCTCAGTGACTTATAAGCCCCCCCTGCGCATGGACAGAGGCATTGCAAGTTCCAAGGGAAATCAGAAAAAGCACAAACAATTATTGTCCCCATTCCAGCAACAATAAACTGTTGCTTTTCTCACAAATTGAAATGCTATTTCCATCTTCTCTTTGCACTCTGGGGCTTGCTTTGAGAGGTTAAGACATTTTGAAAATTACAACCCTCTTGTATAAGAACCTTATGAAAATGTTGGTCTGAGGGTGATATTGGCTGCTTTAGATGGTGGGGGTTGTGTGGTGGGTGCGGGGGGGGGGAGCTGTGGTGGTTTTAGGTGAATGGGATATGTGGAATGGTTGGGTGTAGGCCTTTAGGTTTTAAGTGTGGGGGGGCTTGTTTGGATGGAGGACAGTCGGGGACAGGTTTCAGAGTGGTAGCCGTGTTAGTCTGTATCAGTCGGGGACAGGTTAGCTATTGCATGTGCTCTTCTGCAGGCTGTCCTTACATTGGAGGATGTTACCCTGAGGCAAGCTTGCAGGAGACACAGAAGGGAAGATCAGAAGCACTGCTCTTTACCAGGATGCTGTTGCCACAGCTGGTGCAGAAATGGAAGGGAGATGGTAGCTGAATGAGCAGTCCCAAGAGAGCAGCAGTGACATGCAATGTGCATGCCAAAATAGAGCACTATCCTCGCCTTAAGTTTTCTTTTATGACACCCACAGATCAGCATAAAGTGCACTGAAACACACACAAAACGTATTGTTCAATAATTGTTTCAGGTAGCCAGGAATGCCTAATAATGGCTACAAATATATGCATTTTGAAATGTCTGTAAAGCCTGTTTGGGGCAACTTACCTCTTCAAATCTCAAGTTAGCTAAAAGATGGGGGCTTTATAAAAGAGTAAGTCAATTTTTTCTATTGTTTTTTTTCTTTATCTGTTCCTACCAGACACAGGACTGCCATGCAGTACGTTTGATTTATTTTAAACGCCTTGGTGCTGGTGTATCGCCGACAGACCCCGGTCGTCGTCAGGCAGGATCGAACCAGGGACCTCTGGAGCTTAGTGCATGAGGGTCTACCGCATGAGCTGAAAGCTAACTGCCTCTTAGCTAAGGCTGTAGAGCACGAGCACTGTCTCTCCCCCCCCTCCTCTTCCTCTTCTTCTTCTCTTCCTCTTCCTCTCCTCGCAGATGGGACAGAACACCATACCCAGGAGATGTGTGGGTTACATCAGCATCATGAGTAAGGGGCAGGAGGTTGGCAAGGGATGGGGCAGAGGGGGAGCGAGTGAGCAGGAAGCAGGGTTTGGAGGTAGCAAATGTGGTCAGTGGTTGTGGGATATGATACTGCAGGGAAATAAAGTTTTATAGCTTTAAATCTCCGGCATGGATGCCATTTTCAGCACATTGTGGTGGAAAGGCATTAAAAGTCAATCAAATGGAGAGAGTCTTCTAGCTCTGCCCAGCATGGTGGTTGTTGATGAACTGGAGAGTCAATTGCTTGTCCACCTTTTGATTTGTTATGAAATATGTTCAAGAGGCCAAACACCAATGTCAGACAGGTTTATTGCTGTAAGCCAGTAATAACATAGTATGGAAAATGTATATGATACAATCTCGGGGAAGCTGTGTCATGCAGCACAGTTGCATTCACTGTACATAGCAGGTGTGCTCCCAAAATTCACATTTCAGCTGCTATTATTTAGATGATGATTTTACAAGTTACATATCTCTTTACACATCACTAACATGCAGCCGATCAGTTTGTTCCAGTTCCCTAACGCGTTCTGTTCCTTCCTTATCTTTGTTTTGGATACTAGCATTCCAGGTACTGGTCCACAAAGGGACTTTCCTAGCTTGTACTAAGACATAAAACCAAATGTATCTTAGTTGCGATAAGTTTTCTATCTGCTTAAGCCAAATGCTTATTTCAGCAGATGCAAAGAGTTATGGGATACTTGGTATAAATGAACAGGATTATGGTATAAGCCAGTTTAGGCTATATCACTGTTACAATATTTGTGCTTCATGTTATTGTTGCTTAATATGTATGTATATATTATTCACCCTATATATATGTTTGCATGTATCATCCACCACATATACATAGGGTGGATAATACATATTATTAATATGATATATATGTTAGCTAGCATATATTAGTTAACAATGGTGAACAACCAGCACTCGGAAATCCCCCTATACGTTGTATTTCACATAATATCAGAGCACTACACTGCAGCATTTTCAGGCTGGTTGCTGGTACTGCTCTCTTCCACAGCAGTTTGTCTGGCTGTTTGCATGGGATTCTTGTGTAACCTCTGAGACTGCTAGATCATACAGTTCTTGCTTTCTAGAAAAATCTCCTCCTGGTGGGGATCCCTTACGTTGGTGCCAAGGGTACTTGCCATGTTGTCTGGAGTGCTTTATGGAAAACTCATTCTCATATCATTCTTGGGTGCAGTAGTAGCATCATTTGCAAAAATGAAGTCCAGTTTGTCATGTTATGGGTAAGATAATGGGAGCATTATTGAGGGTCTTGTTCTGGTCCTGTGCCTTCAATTACTCCTCCCAGGGCTCCTTTGCTTTCACTCAACCCTGGTACCAGCTCTGGTAATGCCGCCTTTTCATCATTTGCTCAGATGATATCCTGTAGATGTCTGCATTCCAGTGACTCTTCTCAAGATGGGACAGGACATACATCTTTCCAAAGAGTGCAGTCCAGTCCACACAGCAGCTTGGTGGGTGGGGGTGCGTGGCTGCTATGATGATACGTGAACTCACCACTACCTCGTATCAAAGAGAGCACTTGAGGCTGAGTGTTTGCATTTCAATGGAGAGGTTACATTTTGTCAAGGTGACCCCTGGACAGAGGCGAAAGTAAGTTGGTACAGGCCAGCATGGCGTACCGGTAAGAAAGTGGCCGCTGGTACGGCCCGGGTGCAAAAGGGGAAGCTGCCCGCAGCGGCCAGTGCCCCGGGCCTTTAAATCGCCGCCAGAGCCCAGGGCAGCACAGGCCAGGCAGAGCTGAAGGGCTGGCTGGGGGAGTTCGCCCCAGCCCCACCCCTTCCACCCAAGACTCCGCCCCTTCCAGGGGCCCAGAGCTGCACCCCCTACCTTGCCCAGGAGCCCAGCCGCCCTGCGTACCAGTAAGTCCTTTAAGTTACTTTCACCCCTGCCCCGGAGCTGTGGAGAGAACAGATACACAGACAAGCTGATGCAGGAGTGAAGCTTTACAGTGGAGGATAACAATGGGAGGCCTGACAGAAGCAGAAATCCTAAAGGGAACAAGCTCCCTGTGATGGGCAGTTACTCCTGTTCCCCGGGGGATCGTTTACTGTGGCCTAAAATGCAAAATACCTCACTTTAAAAGGTTGTGTGGGAATGCAAGGCACTATAAACTACAGTTACACTGCTGTAACGTCCCCATGTAGACAAGACCTTATGGTCTGCCATCCTGTTATAACGATCCTTTCTCTCTGCTTCATCAAGCAGTGTCCCATCCCCCATAAAACATTCCAAGTGCCTTGCATTTACTGCTCAGCAATATTCCGTCGTCACCACTCACTAACAAAAAGTAGCTTCATGTGCTTGAATGATCCTGGTTGCAAAGACTGCGGTTAAAATCTTGTCTGGCTCATTGAGTTGCCTCTGTGCCAGGCCATTGTTGAGTGTTTTTAAGAAACCTCACCCCTGTTGTGTCAAACAGTGGGCCACCCCCCACAAAACATATTATTTCTGGTGTGAAAATTCCAGCCTGCAGGTGAGCTTGAAATTAACTTGAGTGAGTATCCATATAAGTAAAACTCAATCGCTTCATTGTTTGGTGGGGGAGGAGGGGAGGGCAAGAGAGGTCTGTGGAGCTGAAACCAATTTCCTCTCTAAACTGATGCATTTTGAACTCATTAGTCACTCCGTTCTTCATATGGATGGTGTCAGCATCTGTAAAATAGAATCCCCAATCTTGAGCGTGGCTGTTGTATTGGAGTGAAACAATTTGGTTCAGTTTATTTGCAATTGGAGTAGAAGCTACTACGCATTCTGTGTGAGTAGGCTAGACTCTTGCTGCAGTGTATGTATATTCTACTGCACATCAAGTATTGCACTACATAAAAGAAGCCATCTCTGAGGTGGCATAAAGAAAAGTATCTGATGTCTTAGCAATTGGGTACTAAGGATTTCCATTTCATATGCTCTCAAAAGTTGCAAAAACATTTTACTTTCAGTGTGACTCCTGTATTGTGAGGCTACGTAGCTAGGCAACCCACGAAGAGAAACTGTACTGATGCTGCAGTGAGGTTTAGATATACTGCACATATCAGTAGAAATGTCTTCATAATAAAAACAGCCAAAGCAAAATTTGATCAAACTTGCTCCGCAAGAGAAGGGGTGTTTCAAATAGCACCTGTCACTGTGGTATCCTATTACTGCTCCAAATTTAGGAACACAAAAGCCCAGACCTAAAAACTCTTCCCTTTTTCTCTTTCTTTGAAGCCGGGGAATGTGACTTTTTGTTTAAAGGCCTTTTTTCTTAAAAGCGTTCAATCTGGGGAAGGCTATATTGAAAATATTGTTTTACACCTTGATCTGAAAACAGTCAAACATAGGCTCAGTCTCATGTCTTCTGGCCAGGAGTTCCAAAGCTGGGGTTCCTGCCAGAGAAAATGATCTTTTCCCAGTACCTGGTAGTCTACCCCGCTGCATTGTCTCAGTGGAGAGATGAGGTAGAAGGTTCACGAAGGGCAAGACATATAATTAGGTTCCAATCCATTTAGTGCCCCAATATGTCCCCTCCCTCTCTTAAACCTCATGAAATGGGGAGGAGTTTGGTAGGCTGCTACTACATTGACTTCTGTTGGTCAAGTTGGAGAGGAAATTTGTATTCTGTTGGCTGGTTAGGAAAGGAGCTTCTGCAGTTTAGGCCCAACAGGGGACTTCGTCTGGCTGGCAGTAATGGTGTCCTGTCAAGTAGTAGTGATTCTCAGTCAGAAAGGCATGAAAAGGATCATGAGAAATATGGCAGTTGCCATTATGGATGTAAAACTACATAATGGCAACCTAGTGGATGATTGTCTGCATCCTTGTAGGTGCAAAAGAGCATAAGGATGGTGAAAAGAAGAGTTGGAGGGGAGGGGCATACATAGTATTTACCACTTTGTCAGCCTATTATATTTAGTTTTGATAGTTGGATTTTACTTCACTGGCGTACTACCCTGGTGCCATTTCAACCTGCACCAACTAATAGTCTAAGAAGGTTTAGTTGGCAACTAAACAGAGAAATCCCCAAAGTTTAATTACACATTTTGGTTTTCACTTTCTGTAGATGGTGTGAGAATGTTATACTGCACATCCTTCATTATCTTAGTAGAAACAGTACAGTCATATCTTGAAGTTCCTGCTAGTTAAGTGCCTAAGGGCAGGAACTTGTTCAGCGGGACACCTATTTTTGTACAGTAAATAAGCCCAGTAGGGCATCTAAATAGTTGTCAGTACTGACAGGTTTTGTGATTCATTTTTTTTTAAATGAAGGCATCAGTGATGTAATTGCAAACTCATCTCTGCTCCATTCCTCCTCCTTTATAACTAACATTTCCTGCCTCTTTGCTCTATTCCTTCATTTGTTCTGCATGCACAGGCAGCAAGTGAAGTTCTGGGTACTAAGAATTCTGTCACGTTTCACTCCGAATCCCACAGCGTGCTCACAACACACTGAAAGATGATGGGCAATATGAAGATCTACACTTGTGAAAGGAGAAGTAAGAAACCAGGGTAGGCTGAGAACAAGGGGAGAGACAGCTGGGAATGGGTGGGGAAAAAAGAGAGATAAAAGAACTGTGAGTGAAGGAAGAGGAGAGAGGTGGAGAAAGGCAATAAAGAAGTCAGAAAGGAGTGTTGAAGAAGTGGGTGAAAGATGAGTCCACAGTGTACGGGGCTATGTAAGGCTGGGGGGACACAGGAATGCAGATTAGAACAATGAGCTGCCTGCTGCAGTGGTTTATGAGCTCTGATTACGTGCTTATATAGTTAAACACAAAATAACCGTATTTGCTTAACAATTCAAAAAGAGAGAAGAGCAAGGAGTGGGTGGAGGTTTGATGGCTTTTTGGTTTAGTAATGGTATTTAGAGCCTGTTGCCAGCTCAAATCTAGCAGTTTGATAGTTTTAACAATCTGGCAGCTGTTTACCTGTGTGGAATGAGTTGATGAGACAGGGCCAGAGAGAACCTGAGAGAGGCAGGGCAAAAAAATAAATAAACCATGGGATAAGAGACGCTCATTCTCCAATCTCAATAGTACGAAAAGCAGTGTAATCATTCTGTTCTACAGAGCTCTGTAGATAGCAAATGAGATTAGGGAAAGAAAGCCTGACAACCATTGCATGATATATGAATTAATCGGGAGCCTGGGATTTTACAAAGGGATGTTCTGAACAACCTGCACCCAGCCCCCTGCTTTCAGATTTTATAGATGTAATTATCCCAAATAATATGAATAGTCGGGGCATATTTCAATCATAGGTTAAAATCTGAATTTTAACTGTTCTTAAACTGTTTACACTTAGCTTGTTCTTATACCGCTATTCATTTGAGTCACGCAACTTATGCCTTATTTATATGCAGTAACTCCTCACTTAAAGTCGTCCCGGTTAACATTGTTTCATTGTTACGTTGCTGATCAATTAGGGAACATGCTCATTTAAAGTTGTGCAACGCTCCCTTCTAACGTCGTTTGGCAGTCGCCTGCTTTGCCCACTGCTTGCAGGAAGAGCAACCCATTGCAGCTAGCTGGTGGGGGCTTGGAACCAGGGTGGACCGGCAGCCCCTCGATCAGCTTCCCCTAACAGCTCCCCGTTCCCCTAAGTTCCCTGTGCAGCAGCTGCCCAGCAGGCTATCAATTGCCGGGCAGTTCAGCTGTCCCTCCCCCCATTGCCATGTGCTGCTCCTGCCCTCTGACTTAGAGCTGCTCCCAGAGACTCCTGCTTACTGTGCAGGGGGGGAAGGGGAAGGGCTAATGTCAGGGTGTCCCCCTCCCCCGTGCTCCTGCAACCCGCTTACTCCTTCTCCATATAGAGCAGGGAGGGGACATGGACGGAGAGAGACATAGAGAGCTTGGGGCAGCAGCTGCTGTCTCAACTTCCTGATCCACTTAAAAAGACAATGCACTTAAGAGTGGGTCAGCTTATTTAAAGGGGCAGTGTGCATTTCTGTCTCTCTCTCCCACACACAAGGTGTATGTCTGTCTCTGTCTGCTATGTTGTCTCCCCTCCCTCCTGTTCATGCTGCCTTGTGTGAGAGGCTACATTAACAACAATGTGTTAACCCTTGAGGGCTCAGCCGAGTGCTAGTTCATCATTTAGCAGCAAGACCTTCCCTGGGAAATATCCCTCCCTCTTCCACCCTCTAACTTCACCACCTCAACCAAGCTTCACAATCATCATTGCTGTGAACAGCATTAAATTGTTTGTTTAAAACATATACTGTGTGTATATCTATATAATATATAGTTTTTGTCTGGTGAAAAATAATTCCTGGAACCTAACCCCCCCCCCCCCCCCGCATTTACATGAATTCTTATGGGGAAATTGGATTCGTGTAATATCATTTCGCTTAAAGTCGCATTTTTCAGGAACAGAACTACAACGTTAAGCAAGGAGCTACTGTACTTCATATACTTTAGACTAACTGTTATCTGGGAACTTCACTCTGTAACCCATGGGACGCATGTTGGAATAAATGTCTTCCTTGCCTCATGAGTCTGCTACAGTCTCCAGGGAGTCCTTAATCAGGGTGGCATCTCAATGGCCACACCCACCACAAGGGGCCACTGTCAGTGATCCTCCTGCCCTGGGCTGCAAGAGTCATTCTCCTTTCTCCAGCAGGACTTGAGGGAATGAGTTCTGAGCGTTCCCTGTTGCAGGGCTTTAATGGCGAAGCTATGCAGCAGGGAACTCTTCTGCCTCCAGTGGTCACGTAAGTAGCTGGATGCACACCCAGTATCACCCACACTTCTGCTCTGCAGTGAGTTATTCAAGGCCTTTTTGAAAAGAGGTCACAGGTTCAGTGAAATTTTAAATGGTTTGTGTGGGGGAGGTTGTTGGGCTTTTTTAGAAAGTAAGTAAGTTTGGGATTTACCTGATAGTGACAATATCTCCATAAGGAAATGTTTAATGTCATCAAAGTTCTACTTCTGGGTCCTAATGGTTTTGTTAAACTTTACAGTTGGCACAATCCATGATCAATATGTTAAAGTAGACCTGGACCTTTGGATAACACTCTGTCCGTAGCCTAGATGGGGGGTGAAAACATGGTTTTGTCAAAAGGAAAAAGAAGCTACTGTATAAACCATGCAATTTACAAGGATCTGGGTTTCGAATTATACAGCTTAGACTGGACTTCAGTCAAGGAGTTCTTGCCTTGCTTCTGCTTCTCAGTAATTAATGCACTAAGGAACTGACCTTGGCATAGTTCATCCGGATGAGAAATGAGTTGTGTTTTGGACATGGGTTCTTAAAACATGGCAAGAGCTTATCCCGGTATAAGATGATAATTCTTGTAATGGAGGTCTAATGACTAAGGAGGGTGTTTGTCACTTCACTTCTTTGCCAAGTCGAGGTCAAAGAAATTGCTGTGTTGCCTGAAATGTAAGCACCTTCATTCATATGCTTCATGTGTTATAATTTTCTGGACCAGTTGTGACGTTACCAGAGAAGAGGGGTCTGAGTCAAAAATGTCAGTCAGATATGGAGCTGGGGTAAAATTTTCAAAAGTGAATTAGGCACGTAGGGACCTTGTTGACTTTCAGTAAGACTTAGACTTTGAAGTGCCCAAGTCACCTTTGAAAATGTAAACTAGGTTCCTAAGTCACCTAGATGCTTTTGAAAATTTTACTCCTGGACTTCTCCAAAGTTCAGTGGGTGTTTTGCTCCAGGGTTTAGATTTAGGCCTTTTTGATTTGGTCAGTTAAAACCATGCTGTACAGGATAAACAATAATGTTCCTTCTATACCTAGTTTGCTGAGATTTTAGATGTTAAGATATGAGATTCTGGGACAGGCATAAAATGCATCCTCCTTTTTGCTCTATAGGAGCAATAACCCTGTCCTTTCCTCAGAAAGATGGCCCGTTAGTTCACAAAAGCAGTATTCTCCATTTCATATTTGTATTGCATTAAGACTTCACTACTTTTTAATAAGGTCATATTCCTTGCCTGTGTGTCCAATATTACCAGTTTACGCTATATTCTAGTGCTTTGGGAATTTCATATTCCAAGCCACTTACTGTATTATAAGTAAGAACTTCCACAGAAGCTCTGCTGGTGCCAGGTATGCTAAGATGATATTGCATTATGCTGATTTACTGTGGAGGCTGAGATTAATTTGATCTATTCAGGTAGCCTAGGGAGGTTGTGGAATCTCTTTCATTGAAAATTTTTAAGAATAGGTTAAAGAAACATCGTTAGGCATGATCTAGGTGTGCTTAATCTCCCCTCAGCAAAGTGGGATGGATTAGATGACCCCTTGAGTTCCCTTCCAGATTCAATGATTCTTGCATTGATTTTACTGCAAATGCTTTCATGGGAAAGAACATGCTTTGGGGAAATTAGTGACTAAGTAACTCCCGCTTTACTGGATGTTTTCTAAGCATTTTGCTGAGACATTTCAGTAACTATGGGTGCCATCTTGTCCCATTGATTTCAGGTTGATACTCATATGGGTATAAGAGTCTGCTACCTTGGGAATTTTAAGTTTTAATTGAAACACCCCAAATTGAAAAGTTTTCAGCTGAAAACTAAACACTTTTTGGCTGAAACCCCAAAACGTTCAGTTTTGAGATTTAAAGTCTACATTTTCTTTGGAAAATTTAGGCAAAAATTATTTTTTTCCACTCTCATGTATATTTTCCTCCAAAAAACAAAACTTCCAACCAACTTGAGTGTTAATGTTACCAGCTGTTTCAAGAAAAACCAAGAATCCTGAGCTTGACAAGTAAAATTAGATTAATTTCACCCTTAGGAATAAAAGATATGAAATAGATTACAAGGTGGTTTCACTGTGTGTAAGTCGAGGCAGAATTTTACCTCCCTGAATTTTGATATCTAGATATCAGTAATCTACCATACTAGTATTTCTTCAAAATCTAAATTTAATACTTTGGACAGCAGGAAACAAACTAAAATAAAAGCAATTTGAAGCATGCAAGATTATTTTCAAATGCTTCTCTTTTTTTCATAATCATTTTATTTCATTTTTTTTTGACAGATGATAATGAAGAGGAGACTGAGATAAATGAGGATACAGGTGTGTGAACATGTTTGTCAAAAACATACTTCTGCAAATTATAAAAGAGTTTGAGAAACAGCTTAAAATTAATCACATGACCATGGTGAACCTTGTTACTAGGTTCTATAGTCGTCATCCATTGTAGCCCACTGGTTTGTAATTATGTTTCTTATTAACAACTAGTTTGAACATGAATGGGAAATAATTAGGATTCCACAGTTTAGTTATTTTACTAAGGTGTGACTGCAGAGCAACCCTGGGGGACTTGCATTTGCACATTTCCAGTCACTGATTCTGTGTGTTTGTGTGTGTGCGTGTGTGTAGTCATTGATTGTGTGTGTGTGTGTGTGAGAGAGAGAGAGAGAGAGAGAGAGATACTTCTGAGTTGGCAGGACACATTTATGGTATTTGGGCCTTCTGAGTTTATTTCATGTATGAATAATTATTGTTCTCTGCCTAGTGCATTGGATGGAACTTTTATAGATACTAATATGTATGGTATTGTGTCGGATGTACAAAATATACATGTGCAAAAGCACATAGTGGCCGTTAAAAATTCAGCACTTGCTGACAGGTATCATACTGTTGTATTTTTGATACCATGATTGTTTGATACCATGGGGGGAGGGATAGCTCAGTGGTTTGAGCATTGGCCTCCTAAACCCAGGGTTATGAGTTCAATCCTTGAGGGGGCCACTTGGGGATCTAGGGCAAAATCAGTACTTGGTCCTGCTAGTGAAGGCAGGGGGCTGGACTCAATGACCTTTCAAGGTCCCTTCCAGCTCTAGGAGATGGGATATCTCCATTAATTATTATTATTCTATTCTAACCTCTCCAAAAAACTGTGATATCTCCAATTTCACTTTTTATTGGAACCAGTGCATATGTATGTATGTTAGCTATATTGTTTAGATTTGGGGAGGATTTTTCATTTATAAATATGTACATTAAATTAATTTTTAAAAGTATCTAATAGTAGAAATTAAAAATAACTTTTCCACTTTATAGCCAGAATAAGACTCTTAGTATCAGTTCTTTTGTCTTGCCTCTTTTGTAACCCCATTAAATTAAATGAAGTTACCACATGGGTTACATACATTGCAAATCACCATATATCTGCTCCTGTGTGGATTTCAAGCAAATAAGATCACTGCTTCTCTCACAGGGTGCTGATGGGGTACCACATATTCAGCACCATATGTTGCTTGGTGCCCTATCACTGAATTATATTTCGAGAATCAGATGTTGGATGTGCCATTAGTACTTGTGTGGCCAAAGTTTAGTATCCTTCATATATCCTTTAGCAGTAGAGAGCGATGCCATTTTGACCCATTAGTGTAAGAAGTTAATATTAGTAAGGGACATTTGCATAAATGTCATAAGCAGATGAGTTCTGCATTAAGGGGAGAGCTCTGTTTATGGTAATTTAGTCACCAGGCTGAAGAGTATCTGCTCTTAAATGCTTTGTGGGAAAAGTTGATTAATCTGTGTTTAAATAAGGTTGCAACTGCTATTTGCCACTTTCAGTCGCTAATGAATAATCATTTTTCATTCCACTTGACTTCGTGAGGTCATGACTCCTGCAGACAGAATCAGTAGCTGAAGCCAATATTGATGATCCTGAACTGCTGAGCCATTCAGATCTAATCTGTACTCAAAGCTCATCTTTTTGGGTTGTTTCTCTAATGTTTCAGCCTTTAAAACTTCTGGGATTCCTGGAGCGTGCAATAGCAGGCCATCTCATGTGGGCTCTTTCAATCTGGAGACTCGGTTCTAATTAAAGACAGTTGCTAAGGCTAATAGAAAAAGTTCAGATCCTCACTTAGGGCCTGATCTGGTGTCCATTGAAGTCAGTGGACATATTCCCACCGACTTCAATGGACACCAGATCAGGCCTTTGGAGCAGCTGCAGGACTCAGCCATAAGTAAGGAATAGCAGATGGTCAAATGTGTAGTTTATGGGGAGATGAACATGCTGAGAGTGTATTCTCTGTCTTATGTCTCCACCACCCAGGAGTGTGCATATCTTATTACATTTAGAAACTCTGTTCTTCATAATTTTCTTTTTAAGTAAACAGGGGGATGTTTTAATTGCATGTGTCTCAGATGATCTCCAGTGGTATCTGCTGATAACACTGTATTAAGCGTAACTGGCACTGATGAGCATTACTGTGAGTTATGACACTGGAGAAGAGTATCTCCAGTAAGTTAGGAAACAATATTTTTATTTAAAAATTACCCTATTCTTAAAGGAGACACTCAAAATCAGCCCTCTAATGGCATTTAATTAGTATTTTTTAGATGATCGGTTTATTTTTCAGGATGCAGCATCTTGGAACAGTTGGTAGCATACTGTTATGTTCAACTCAGAGTGCTCTGATGTTATCATATTTCATACAGTCTGCTGTTAGAATGGCTGAGTCAAAAGGGCAGCTAGAGTAAACGCTTTTGCAGATTTTCACCGTTCAGTATCTGATATGTCCTTTATCTGAGAATTATATCTTGCACTGGCAGAGGGAAAGACTAAATGATCAGATAGATTTTGTCCATCTTTAACTGACATGATTTAATACTGCAGTGCCCTAAGGCTTATCATTTTATACCACATTAATGAAACATTATTGTAAATCTTCACTTTTGGATTACCTGGCTTTTGTATATGTTTTCTGACATATAGGAAGGGAAACATACCTGTAATGCTACCAGTTATGCTCAATGATTGCATATGCAAATTATGCAGCCATGTGCTATTATGTGAAGCATAGTTCTGTAAATACATATTCCAGCACTGTAACATAAGGTTTGTTTCCCAGAGCCAAAGTTAATTTCCTTAGTATTTGGGGTGGGGGGAACAAAAACACACAAACAAGTCTCCCCCGGTGTTCAATTTCCAAAACCTCTTTAGACTCATAAGTGTCCTGCTCTCCTTCAGCTGTGAAAATCTTCCCAACCTAACCACACCCCTGCTCTAGCTACCAAAGCAATTGGACCTTATTTCAGTGATAAGCCCCTTGCCTGCCATGTTTCCTGTCAACCCTTCTGTTACATACCCAAAGTAAGTGTCCTACGAGTTATCCCATCTCTCCACCAAGGGTCCAACCTGCTTAGTCCCACCCAGCATCAGAAACCTTCCCTACCCAATATTCCCCACTCACACGAACTTTGAAACCTTTCTGTAAACTATCTCACCTGAACATCAACTATCAGATTGCACATTCTAATATATACATGTGCATATGTCAGGGCACTTCATCTTAGATGGGAACTTTTTCTCTGACTGAGAGGAAAATGCCAGGCACTTGTCACTGAGCAGGATTTGTGAATGTTTTGGGAGCTGGGAATGGCCTCCCTGAAGTGGCATATTGGCCTTGTGGGTTTGACCCAGGGAGAATAGCCGTTCCCCAAATATTATTGTGCGTAAATACCTTTTTGCATGAATGCTCACAAATAATAAAGGGTACAAAAGTGGTTAAATTGACCAGCCATTCAAAACTCAAATAAATGGTTGTAAGCACTGTTTTTTGCCATTCTTGACCAGCTCTGTTCATGATATGTGGTATGTCTCTGCAGAACTGAAAGGATTAAGATTTATTTCTTGGCCATAACACAAATACACATTTTTGAAGCTTACAAAAATCCTGTTCTGTCTTTGGAGTGAGGGAAAATCTACTTGTCTGGTAAAAAGCAATGAAATTGTATATGAAATAGTATTCTCCTGAGATGGTTCCTCCACATCCTTTTTGTGAGCATTTTAAGATTCTTTCAGTAATGGAGAAACGCTGTTCCTTTGGCAATAGTAACTGTTCTAACTTCTTCCAGTGCAAGCTCCCTCATCCCCTCACCCCCATCTTACTGCAGTCAATTAAGACATTAGATATATTTTCTGATGTATTCAGAGACTCTAGGAAGACCTAACCATGTTATACATGGATACTTAACACTAAAACTTGATTGGCATTTGATTTTTGAGACTAGAGGAAGCCTCACAGATCGATTAGATGATAACTTCATCTTCAGAGGGGAGAATGGTGATTGAAATATTCATATTGATTTGGTCTCCTAGAGTGAAGCATTGCCAAGCCAAAAAGGGAAAACAGCAGCTATCATATGGGGGCATTAAAACCAGACAGGCCCCGCATCAATACAGTTCATTATAAATATTCTTTTTTTTTTTTTTAAGGAATGGCAGAGGGGCAGCAATCAATCTTTAAAATCTGACTACTTCTATCCTTCGTACTAACCACATGTGTTGAACATGGCCATTGCTTCTGATTGACTCTAGGTAGACTGAATAGCTGAGCCGTTTTTTCTCCCTAATATTTATTCCCTGTGGTCGAGTTTGCATGTCCACCAGCCAAGGAAGAGAGAAGTTGATTTTAGCACTCCAAGGATCTTAATTTCATATCTTCTTTTCAAAATCTAGCATTAAAATTTCCAATTTAATTGATCACATCTGCTGGCAGGAAACACAGTCTTCTGTCAAGTGGTTAACCTTTAGAAAGGAAACGTCCAGTTCCTGAGATCAAGCAAATCTGGGGATGTTTTCATACTGCAGTAAATTGATGAATACAAGAGTCCCTTACAATGGGAAGATATAGAAACAATCAACAATTTGAGGTTTTGTTGAATTAACTATTAGTGTTAATTCCCTAGAATTGTGTTTAATATAGGTCTTCATTTTAGAATGTTTCCAAGCATTATGGGCTTCTACTGCCTGTAACTTACAGTCGGACTCAGAATTTGGTGAGTCTTATTGCCACATTTCAGTATGGTATGCTGCAGAAAGAACAATGTCCCAGCTAAGCAGGTGGAGAGAGTTCTCCCCTTCCCCAGGCTTCTTGGTGAGGCCAAGGGCTTGGTGAGGGCCAAGTGGGACTGTAAACACCCAGCCAAATCTTGGCTACTGCTCAGAGGTAGCAAATCCTATTCCCAACTCCTGACTAATGAGTAGAGAAGTGCAAGCTTTTCCCCACAACCTGGCTTCTTGCTGTTTGGAGGTTTGTTCTCTTACTCCCATGGTGCATGTGGCTAAATAGATTGAACGTCTTGAGTCTATCACTATCAGACTCTGAACTCTTTCCAATTTATCAACATCCTTAAATCGTGGGCACCAGAACTGGACACAGTATTCCAGCAGTGGTCGCACCAGTGCCAAATATAGAGGTAAAATACCTCTCTGCTCCTACTCAAGATTCCCTTGTTTATGCATCCCAGGATCTCATCAGCCCTTTTGGCCACAGCATCTCACTGGGAGCTCATGTTCAGCTGATTATCCACCATCCCACCCAAAAATCTTTTCAGAGTCACTGCTTCCAAGGATAGGGTCCCCCAGCCTATAAGTTAGTAGAGTAAGCTGGAGAGACTTGATGCATTTATTCACGTAGAGCTACGCTACTGGTAAGGTGAAATTAGGTTGAGAGTGCACATGTATTAATAGTTTCTAAAAAGTCTCCTTTTTCTATTAACAAGTCTCACTAACAATCAATTTACACTTTTGGGTCTATCTCTGCAAGGAAAAGAACTTGAAACTTACTTGTTTTTTGTTTTGTTTTTAAAGCAACAGCGTAGGGGCCAGTTTTTCAATAGAAATCAGCACCCAACAGCTCCCATTAGGCACCTAAATGAAACGGCCAGATTCCCCAAAGGGCTCAGCACCTCCGGAGAACAACATGAGCTGCTGGGTGCTGACCCCTTTTTGAAAATCTAGTCATTTCATTTAGGTGCATAAATGGGAGCTGAACTCTTAAGACCATCCAGCACCATTTATGGGTGCTGAGTACTCTTAAAAGTCTGACCCTTGGTCTCCAGCAGTCATTTGGTGCACTACCTTAAGGTCGTCAGACATGACAAGCCATTCTGGATACGTCTACACAGCAATTAAACCCGTGTGGATGGCCCAGCTCAGCTGACTCAGGCTTGCAGGGCTGTAAAATTGCTGTATAGACATTCGGGATTCAGCTGGAGCCTAAACGTCCTACCCAGCAATTTTACAGCCCTGCGAGCCCGAGTCCCCCAAGCCCAAGACAGCTGACCCAGGCCAGTCACAGCTGTGCCATGTGTCTTTTATTCCAGTGTTAGACATACCCTCAGCTGTTAATATACCAAGTCTTCACAATTTTTGAAGCTTAATCAACTAATTTTAAGTCCTCTGCCCACTAGCTCTCAACTACTATAAGCAGGGCCGCCGAGAGCAGGTTCGGGCCCCGGTGGAAAAAAAATTTTCGGGCCCCCCAGCAAGGGTGGACCAGCTAAACAGGGCAGATGAGGGGAGAGGGAGCCGGGCCCTGGGCCCCCTTCCGGACCGCCGGGCCCCGGTAATTTGTACCAGCTTCCCCCCCGCTCTCGTCGGCCCTGACTATAAGTGAGTCCAGCAAACCAAATTTAATCTCTTCCCTTCTTGCTGTTGTATTATGGAAAAGTGGGAAGAAAAAAATTGGAAGACTTCTTCAACTCTGAACCTTCTTATTTGAAGGAAAGCTCTCTTCATTAACTTCAAACTTGGTATCAAACTTCTACCTCTGCCTCACATCCATACTGCCAATTTTTAGGTCAATATTCCTTTGTTAGTGGATTTTGGCAATGAATGCAAAACTGGGCTGCTAACAGAAATTCTTCTTCTTGAACATATTCCTCCGCTAGTCTATACCACAGTACGATGCACATTGCTTAAAAACAGCTACACATTAAAATATTATTAAATGTTATAGATCTGAAGACAGTGAGAGTGCGAAGGCATGAATCATTTAAATATGAGCTTTATTCAAGGTTGAGCTCTCAAAGTTCAGTTTGAACCCACACACCCCCATTATGGCCCCTAATACAGCATATTAGGCGGTGCTGAATCTTCCAAATGCAAGTGTGGGCATAATGCGTTGAAAGGAATGCTGAGATAAAATATACTTATTGCCACAATCGCCTGCATATTAATATTTCATAAAATAATATTACTCAGAAATAATATATTTTGTGCTTGCAGAGGGATTGGAACAAAAAGCCCAGTCACCATCTCCCATGAAGTGCAAAGTAAAGAAATCTGAGAACCTGAAGGATGATAATGAGGGTAGGTGGCATTAAAGTTTTTATTCATTGATCTTCATTTTTAAATTATGCAGTATACAGTACTTTCATTTTAAAATATCCCTACCATCTATATTGGCTGTGCATGTGTGGTTTTTTTCTTGCTAATATAATTTTGGCTCTAGGTCATGGGAATGCAGTTCTAATACAGGTGTGTTTTATGACAATGTAGATTCAAAATTAAAAATGCTGTTTTCCCGTAGTGCTCTACTTGTTACTGTTCCTGTAATATGGGAAATTATGATTGTCTGTACTTGTGATATGCTCTGACATTGTGTAACTCATGATGCCAAAAGTAATATACAGTGTCCTTGTAATAGGGTCCTCGATGGACTGGGAAGCCTAGTGGTTAGCATGCACTCCATCATGGGGCAGTGGTAGGGGATCCCAGGCCCGCCCACACCCTGGTCCCTTAGAAGGTTGGCAGCGTTAGATCTGAGGAGTGGGGTTCCCACTGAGTTACCATCCCTGGCTCACTTCCTACCATGGCTTCTCTTTGCTTCTGATCCCAGATGGGGGTGGGGGAGAGGAAGAGGAAACCAGTCAGTCAGCCCCATCTGGGCTCAGTCCTGGTACTTCAGGGAGGCGTCTCTAGCCCCATTTGGCAAGAGCCTTCCGGGTAGGTCTGTACTCCTCTCCAGCCTTCTGAGCTGTGTTGCTCCCTTTTCAACCCTGTCTCCAGTTGGAGCATGCTCTCCAGGGTTGGAGGGGTGGGGTTATCTGGACCCAGTACTGTCCTTTAACCCCTTCCATCCCAGTGTGGGGCTTGTGTACCCCATCACAGTTCTGTTGGGTTCACTGTTCAGATAAGTGCGCTGTTTACCAAAATATTTCCTTTTCCTTTCTGGAAGAGAATTTAGTATATATATGTACACATTAATCATGCAGATAAAGCCCCATTTCAGAAAAGCCCTTATGTTAGTGCTTAAGTCCATCCCTATTCAGGGAAGCACTTAACAAAAAGTTTAACTCTAAGCACATACTTATGTGCTTTCTTGAGAAGGATTGTGTTCCTGAACTGAAGCCTATAGGGGGAAGGTAGTCCATGTGCGCAGAGGTATCAGAATCTATGGTGCTGAAGTGATGCCATTCTAATATTGGATCAAAGTGCAATAATTTTAGGTGGACTGACATCTCATTCACAGAGTTTCCCTTTGAAGACCTTCATGCCATAAAGATTCAAAGATTTGTAGTCTAATAGATTTTCATATTGTAGATTTTCATGTTGTTTTGGGATGTGCTCCTCAGAAGAATGTTTACTTGTTATTGAGTGCCCTCATGATGAGATAATTAATATGGGGAGCCTTAATCCTTTATTTCCATGATAGTTTCTTATCACAGGATCCCTTTGGCCCAATGTTCCCAAGATGACATGTTTCACTCTCCACCTAACCCAATTACTAAATGATCTTCATCACTCTGACTTAGTGCTGCGAGGAGTGTTCCTAAAGTACCCTGGCTGGGGCGTATAGCATAAATCATAAAGCCCAGAAAGATGATAACATCCTTCACTTTAAGTAACTGCCAGTAACATGCTGTCACTGACATCCTGACATGGTTGTTAGTGGCAAGTACTTAAAGCAATGGATGTCATCACCTTGGAGGTGTGGAGGGATCTAAGAAATCTTTTCCTAACTGGCCTTCTTTCTCATTAACCATATAATAATGCACTGAGGCCACCTAAAAATGCAGTAGCAATTTCATGTCTTGAGTAGAGAACTTTCACAATGGCAAAATAAATGCATCCATTTGGATACAGGCTGACTGCTTTGGAAGATCATAGAAAATTGAAGCTTGATGTCATTTTCCCTAATGAGGATAAACAATAATATATATTACCGTATATTTTTGCTTGGGAAGTGACTAGAACTTAGCATTGTATGAGAGAGAAAAATAAAGAAAAAAGTTGGATGTTGTAAACCCCTGTTTTTCCCTCTCATTGGAAAGAGAGATGATAATATTCCTTTAACTGCTTTTGTGCTGTACCAGATGAGACCTTCCAGTTTTACTATTCTTGTCAATGTTTCTTCATGACCTACAGTTCACTTTGTGGAATACAAATAAATGCATTGGAAGAGTGAAGTAAATAGCATGGCAGGAGAATGATTACGTTACCCTGGAACTGTAGAATGTCTGGGCTCCTTGAATTTGATGCTGTTCCGTGGATTTTGCTGATGCAGAATTGAGGCCTGTAACACATAATCACTGCTGCAAAATTTAATCTATTTGGTGATGGAATTCTCTTTTCCTTAGGCAGAAATCAAGTTGTAATGCATAAGGGCTGAAAGTCTAAATTTATACTCAAGAGTCCTTGTGATGGAAAAAAGTAATTAAAGCATCCACAGAGGGGGAAGGGCAGAGTGGGAGAGAGAGACTCTGGATCCGGTTTCTATAGAATTACCTTTGCCTCAGTTTAAAAGAGATGTCAAATAGTTTAGGCCCCTGATACTGAATTCCTACAAACTTGCGAAGTAGCCAGATTGTAATGTAACACCCTGTGAGCCATTGCAATGTAAGAAACTAGGGTTTGCACACATTTGTCTGAGAACAGAGTTTAGCCATAAACTAATGATCTAATTACTACCTAGTATGTTGTTTCTAATTAATTAAAAGAAATCTTATGGCAAGGCTTGCAGATGAACAAAGCTGTGAATACGTGGCATGATCCAGGATTGTGCATATGCATAGCTCTGTTTATATACTGCACACTCATTAGAGGGAAAATATTATTTCCCCCAAGCTGGCATCACCAATAATAATAATGAACCATAGAAACCACAAGAAGAGTCTATGTAAATTTCAAGTTCTGTAGGATTTTGTCCTGTACTAACAGTGCCCATTTAAAATAAAGGTGGGAATATGTAGCGAGGCCAAGGTTTACTCTTTTAACAGCCTACTGACTCTACCCTCAGTGCATGTCCCCAGATGGCAACCTGTAATACTGATCCACTGAGCTCAGTAATATTTTTCTACAACGTGCCCAGCTGCTTCACGGATTTGAGATAGTGTAGTAGTACCTTTTCAGTACATCTAAAATCTCTCCAGAAGATCATGGAAAACTGATTCCTGTATCGTTACCCCCTCTGCAATGAAGGAATGTCAAATCAATGGCTGTTTTAGGGGGTTTGTTTTCTAGTAAGCTAAAATATGCATTTGGCATGCTAATGAAAGTAATTTTATACTGGTTTCAGAGTAGCAACCATGTTAGTCTGTATCCACAAAAAGAACAGGAGTACTTGTGGCACCTTAGAGACTAACAAATTTATTTGAGCATAAGCTTTCGTGGGCTACAGCCCACTTCATCGGATGTACTGAATCTCTAAAGTATTAATGGTCTCTCTTTTTATGCTACTAAAAGTATTGTTTTATATATTCAAACCATTGAGAGAGAAGCAAGTGTGAACTGCATAGCAGATTTTTCTACCAGCCATTTATTGCATTGTGTACGTGTTATAATGTAGGGTAGATAGAACATTATTTGGGAGTTCAGGAATAGATGGGGCACTCTTTACTCTTGAACTCCCTGAAGTATTTTAACTATTGCATTTGCAAATGTCCTGTTTATATTGTATATATAATTTTTTTTTTTTTTACAATTGCACTGAGGGGTAAAATCAGCCAGTCGTCATTTTTACCTTAGCATCACTCAAACGCACTCAGAGATTGGCAGTCTGAAAAAAATTGAAGTATGAAAAACAAGTTTGCCACTACAAAAAGTGGTATTTCCTATCTTGGTGGCTTGATAAATGTAAGATTTTTAAAGTGACATTGTAGACAACCAAGATAATGAAAATCAAAATTCCCCCAAAGACATGTGAGTCTTTTTGCTTTATTTATGTTTTTGGAATTAACTAAATCTTAAAGATATGCCTATCCAAAGCTATAGGTACGCTTTGCCTCCATTAAAAACACAATGCAAAAATAAATACATAGGTAAAATAACAGCAAATGAAACAGACCTATCATGAATCAACACATGTTACTCCCATCACTCTTTTCCACACAGCAAAACCAAGAACTTCCGTGTGTCTCCTCTCTAGCTCAGCTAATGGACTTATAGACACTTTTGAATAATAAGGATGAAATAATAGAGACTTTTGGTATGGCAAGGAGGAAGAGCTGTTGCTCATCAGTTCCATCGGGAATCTCTAGGCAAAAACAGAACCAAACCACTGAAGAGCAGCCTCATTCACTCCTGCCAAGGACCTTAGATGTATGAACATGATCTCATAATATCAAAGGCAACTGATAGATCTATCAGTATCATCATGGACACCTGATCTTTCTCCATTACCAGGAGTAGATAATTAACCCATGCAAGAAGAGCCATCTTGGTGCCTTACCCAGGTCAGAATCCTGATCGCACAGAGGATTTGAAGGCATACAGGAGCTCTGAGAGTTGTCCTGCTGCAGCCTTTTCCATAATCTTTACCAAAAAGTAAAGGTTAGATACTGTTTGATAGATGGGCAGACTGTTAGCATCAAGAGACTATAATTTGAAGCCTAACCCCCATGTAAAGAGGCTCTGTGGGAATTGTGCATCTTGGATAAATTCTGTTTTCTCTTTACCTGGCTGACAAGGAAAACTGTTTGATGGATGATCCAAGTCACAAGGGTCAAGACGTACACAAATCATATTAAAAACACCAGGTTGAGGAGAGTTCCTTTGCCTGATGAGGTAATCTGACTATACACCTCTTAGCTTTCAAGTTTAACATTATATGTCTGAAATATTGTTCAAAAGTGGGCAGAGATCTAGGCTCACTGATGGATGGAAGTTCTTGCCTCCTTCAGACAGAACCAAGTGTATGCATCACCTGTGTGTTCTCTTTTGCTTTGCATGTACAGGAAGCTGATTGTTGAAGTGCATCTAATTTTGATAGCTCTTTTGGCTCAGGAGATCTGGTAAACAGATAATTTTTTTCTAGAAAAAGAGATTTTTCCAGAGACAAAACTTTTATCTCCATCAGGAGAACATTTGTTACACCCACATCTAGACTCAGTGTTCTCTCAGTTAAGGAGTAACAACTCACATGTGTCTTATTCCTAGTGTCTGGTAGAATTGTATCTGGTTAGAGATGAAGTCTGATTTATTTTTCCTCTCCTGGTCCCTGACTCAGCAAAGCACTCAAGCACATGCTTAACTTTAAAGATGTGAGTAATCCCATCCCTATACAACAGAACATGCTTAAGTCCCTGGAAATAATGGAGGCTTAAGGGCTTTGCTGAATCTTGGCCTTAAAGTCCATCTAGCAAGTATTGGTGCTTACCATTCTCCAGTAGAGAGACATGGGTAATCATTAACTCTGTTAAACACATCCTTAAATGTCTTCCAATTCTATGCCCAGTTGGCAATCTCCTCCTCCTTAAAATTTGGACCCAATGTTAACTAGTATCTCACATTCCCCTTCTGATTAAGTTTCAGGGTGTCCTGAAAATGTATAGAGAATAATTGTTTTGCCCTTTGAGTAGAAAAGTGGTAATTGTATCTCTGTCATATCCCACAGGACAATGATGTTCAGCTATAAACCTGAACTACAGTCATGATATATTAAAAATGTTAAATGCAGTGTGTTGCATGTATCCTCAAAAAGAATATTTTAAACTAAGAAAAGATACCATAGAAGAAGTTATTTTGGGGATACAAAGCAGAAAATCAGAGAATCATAGGACTGGAAGGGACCTCGAAACGTTTCTCCTTAATGTAGAATAGTTATGTTTAAAGGGATGCTGTTAACCCCTTTCTACTTTGATTGAGGGTTTGTTACTTCATTTTTAATTTGAAGTCTGCCATCTGTCTTGACTGATTACAGCACTAAGGAAATCAGATGATCTGTTTCCATTTGGCTGGCAAAAAATATTGACAGTCTTTTTTTTTCTACTTCTAAAATGAACACTTCTTGAAAGATTCTTTATTGTGTTTCGGTGGCTGCTAGTATTTCATTAAATTGCCGCATCCCACAGTGTTACAATGTAAAGCGTAATACAGCTTTGAAAATGCATCCCATTTTAATCCATGTTGCTAGGCCTGATCATTCCTCCTATGTCTCTCTGAGAATCCTCTTGGGTTTTTTATACAATTTTATATACACCTGTTATCAGGTAAACACCTGAGAGTGCTGTTTTCACTATGAATAATTTTTCAGTAGATTTTCCCACAATTGAGATAGTATACGTTGCAAAGTACTCATGTAATGTTGTCAGAAAAAAATTATATACAGTGACATGCCAAGTTACCTCCAGTACTCATCTGTCAAGGAAATAATTTCCCATTTCTATCCATTATGTGAATAACAATAAACCACTCTGATTATTCAAACTCAGGGCAGTACAGAGTGGCAGCACTGGCCCCACTGCTTATGAAATTTTAACACAACAAATTAGTAATATGTACATTTAGTGAACAAGGTCCAGCACTGTGTGTGTGTGTGTGTGTGTATGTGTGTGTTTAATTAAGCAGGTTATTTTGTTTTCAACATATCTAATCTCATACATTGCTTTCTCTGACCTTCTCTTCTTCCTGTTACACCTCTGCACCCACATAATTGCATACGCTGTCTGTGAGCAATCATAATATGTCACTGGAGGCTTTATTTGCCTGTGGTTCTGAGAAAAAAACCACACACGCTGTGTTCTGCTTATTAGCAGGATGTTGTTAACAATGTATTAACTACTTCATCCTCAAATACATTGTATTACATACACACGATTAATAGATCAATCAATACAGTAGACACAAAACCACTGATCCTGAAGAAACAATCCTGACTGTTTCTGAATTGAATTATATCTGCCTACCCATCAACCAATCAATCAGAGGCAGCATTACCTCAAAAGATGGGCGCAGTGTTCAGAAGCAAGATTGCTATTTCCAACTCTGCCATTGCTTTGCTGTTTGCTCTTGATCAAGTCACTTGAACTTTTTTTTTTTTTGCTTAGTTTCTCTATTTGTGAAATTGAGAGGACAATAATAACACGTTCACGGCACTATTTTAGATTTTAAGTGCTTTGACAAAGGTTTGTATTATTATTTCCATCATCCAGCTTAGGAAAACGTGAGGTACAAAGGCAGTGTGTGTGTCACCTCTCCCCATGTGAACCCTAAAGCCTTAAAGATAAGAAGATAAATAAAAAGAATCCAACTATGCAGTATTTCTTTTTAACAGGGGCTTAGTCAACTTGATGTTAATTTGAACGTTTGTACTGCATAGTTCTGATCGATTGCCATTGAACTCGCTTGCATACAAGTAATTTTACCAGGTGTCCTGTATTCAGCATAGGGAAATATGGTCACCCTAAGAATAGACCTCACAAATCACATCTCCTGAGTACCAACCTTCTGCCTTGTCTAGTGAACCGTCCTACCAGATCTAACCCTTAGTTATCTCGCAAGGCTATTGTGGGGCTCAGTTACTTAAGGCCTGATCCAAAACCTATTGAAGTCAATGGGAAACCTCCCAATCACTTCAGTGGCCTTCCCTCAGTCCCTTAATGTTTTCTTAGTGCTTTGAATATATAAAGTACATTACATTATAATTGCTATTTTTACCTTTGAGATAACCCTCCTGCACTACACTATTTTCTCCTTCCCCACAGAACCTTACATTTGCTGACTAAAATGCTACAGGCAAATGAAAAAGTAACAAGGCGCTCCTAGCCAGCACTTAGCAGGCATGGCAAGCTGATAGCAGCATGTTAAATTCTAGCTCTGCACTGAGGTAAATTGTTAGAACAGCGAGCAGGGAATACGTCTCATAACTGCATTACACACTAACTGGAGCTAATTCTTTCCTAACCCCTGTTAAAGTTTACCCCATAGGGTTATACACCAGTGGTGATTAAAATTGACCTAAATCATAATTTAATTAAAGAAATTAAAATGCAGATTGAAAATGTTCAGTAACCTTAGGCCACCACCCTAATGATTTCATTTTAATGTGTTTATAGCTTTGGAATAATGGGGTTTGTGTGTGTGTGGTTTTTGTTGTAATTTTGATATCTTTTTGCCACTGGGATACTGTGAAATGAAATGCTATCTGAGGTGCTGATTTTGATCCAAACATTTATGCATACCTTGTTGCATGTAAATAGCCCCATCCCACTGAGGTCAATAGGGAATTAAGTATAGGTATAAGTGATTGCAGGACTGGGGACTATGTTTTTAGTTTACCCTTGAGTTTATTCCCCTTCATTATCCCAGGTGGACCTTTATATTATTATTATTATTAATTTTATTTTCTGTTAAAAAGGTTAATAATCCTGTTTTTCCATTATGGAGCAAATCCTGGATTACCTTGCATATACATCTCCAACCAAACGAGGGCCACTTACTACCAGAGCGCTGATTAGAAGATAGCCATGCCATTTCTGGCTGGAAACCCAGAGAGAGAGCACGTCCAGGGCTTCCATGACAGGAGTCATAGAGGGGCATCATATAGTGTGACCCAGAGCTCATAGATTTGGTCCACTTGGACTATGTGACTATTACAAGCAAGATATGATCCTGCGTCAGCGGCCCTTCATGAGCCATTTAACAGTAAGGGTGATTAACCACTGGAACTACTTCCCAAAGGATTGCAATGGCGTCAACTCTATTTCTACTCCGAGGGCTTGTCTTCACTAGCAGGGTAAGTCGACCTAAGTTATGCTACGTTATTCAGGTCATAGCTTAGGTCAACTTACCCTGGTGTCTTCACTGAGCTGCATCGACAGAAGGCGCTCTCTGATCGACTTACATTAATCTTCTCGGGGAGCTGGAGTACCAGAGTCAACCGGAGAGCGCTCTGCAGTCGATTTAGTGGGTCTTCGTTAGACCCACTAAATCGGCTCCTGCTGCATCGATTGCAGCAGCATCAATTTCCCCTTGGTGAAGACCAGCCCTAAGAAGGAACAGATTGTGTAGAACAAGCATTTCTCAGGCTGTTTGCTGCCAAAATATGTGCAGTATAAATGCTGCTTTTGCAGGGCATTTATTGTTCTATTTGGAGGGTGGAGTTAATGCCAGTTTCACTGGTTAACCAGAATTTAGCTCTTTGACTCAAAAATGTGGTACAGTTTGGGCTCTTTAATATTCTGTATTTCCCTGGAAAAAATGTTCCAGCTCTTTGCTGATGTTTTATGGTTAGAATCTGACCCCCCCCCCCCCCCAATTAGATTCATAGATTTTTGAAGTCAGAATGGACCATTGTGATCATCTAGTCTGACCTCCAACATAACACAGACCAGAGGACTTCCCTGAATTAATTCCTGTTTGAACTAGAACAGTCAATGGTTTAGCAATCCGTTCTCCAGAGAGCAATTACAGAGAAAATGGAAAATGCTAAAATCTCTCTCATGCTCCAGTTGTGAGATTATCTCCTGGTTTTTCTTAGAGTTCTTGTTTCATCCCTCTCTCATATGACTTTCTGCTTATTATTGTATCTGCTGCTTCGTTTTGGGGATGCTATTACAGCTGGCATATGACCCTGCATACTAAATACCTCTCTCTAGCACAAAGTGGGCAAAGCCTTGCAGATTTTCATATCTTCTCGTTTTAGTTTGCTATTGTTTCTTTCTTTTCCTGCTTATTAACCATTGGCTAATCTGCTTACTACTAGATATTAAATGAAGGTGTGTATCCTCTTTGGAATTTCCTTACTGTCATCAAAGAAACAAATGAGACGCGAGTAGCGCCAGTTTGGCAAGAGAAAGCAAAAATAGATTGCCAAAAGTCTATACTTTAGAGGCTAATGTGCTTATTGTCCATATTATGCTACTGTAAGTCATGTACTCCTGTGTTTTTGACTGTCTGCCATTCTGTGGGAAAAGAAACAGATGTTCCCATTTGTCTTTTGATGTGGCTCAAAACCATTTAAATTTACTGGCCTAAAATAACACAAAATGTCACATTCCACTCTTCCTGCATCTTTGGATTGAGTGACAGATTGCTACTCAATTACTAGCATAATGGAAAAGTAGATATTCTGAGGACAGTTGTCACCTAAAGGAAATACAGTTGCCAACTGCTGCTGTAATGGAAAGAGAAGGATGGCAGCTATCTCAGAGGGCATCCAAAGAAAATATATATATTTATCATTAATGGTGTCATCAAACAACAGCTTCCCGCTGCCCCTCCTTTCTTTCTCCAGCTATCTATCTCAATCCCCTGGGCCACTTCCACTCAGCACCAGCACCTTCGGCTCCTGCCTCTGGCTCCTTCACTCTCTTCCCAGGGCCTCAGGCCTGCAAGTCTTAGCAGCCCTGTTCATGGTGCTAGTTCTGCTGCAGCCCTCTAGGAGACCAGTCCCCTTGCTTGGGCTTCCTACAGCAGACTGACTTGCTCTGGTCTGCAGCTTCCTTTTATATGGTCCGACTTGGCCCTGATTGGCTGGTCCAGCCGCTGCCCTAACTGGCTGCAGCCGCTGTCCTAATTGGCTGTTTCCTTGCAGCCCTCCAGGCTGGATTTTAACCCTATCAGGGCCAGTTCGGGGCAGATGCCCTGTCAGACTCTGCCATAGTGAAAGGCTCCAGCAGCAGGGAATTCTTGGACACTTTCCCCATGGCTGGAGCTTTTCACTGCACCTGTAGCTACACACCAAAGTGACAGGCATAGATGCAGCCTGCTGCCTGATCTATTGATTGTGTATTGATTATGTTGATTACTTAAGAATTCCCAATTAACACTCAGAGGTTCGGTAGGTTCTTGTCCAAGAGCAGGCTCAATATTTTTAAAATTAAAGTTTAGTTGGGAACCCTGACATGCACAGTTGCAACACCCCCACTTAGGAAAAAACCTTCTGTATTTGTAATAGTTTTATTAACACAGTTAGCAAAGTTACAAACACACCAAACCAGTAAGAGAGAAAGAGCTAAAACAGAAAGTGCATCTGAGCCCATATACTCACGCCAGACCTTGCTAAAGGACCCATAGTGTTAGTCATGCTCTTCATCATCTTTACAATCATCATCACCACCCCCAGTGGTCATCATCCTGGCATCTCCCAAGAGTTACATCTCCCAAGGCACACAGGCCGGGCTACAAATTTTATAATATGTTATACTGATGCCACTACGCCGAACGCATACCCAGTAGGGGTTTCATCCCCTTTTCCTTATTTATATTTCCTCCCCCATCTAACTTTGGGGTGCCCTTCTCCCACAGGTTACTAGGCCTTTTACGCCAAGCTTATTAGCATATATATCAATTAGTTACCGTGGCACGCTTGTGATCAGACATCTGATGATGTTTTTAACTTAAAATATCCCAAGCTTCTATAAACTAGCATCTTGTGGTTCCCTGTCAGCAGTTAAGTCATTACAGCATTCTATCTTGTGATGGCTTATCATCTATGGTTACGCCTGGTTAACTACATATGCTAAGGTTTTGGGGCCTTGTTTAGTTAAGTTGTGTACTACAGGTCTGAGGCCTGTAGGCTCATTTCTTTACTTTCTTAACTTGTACTTATGCCTTACCTAGCAAATACCTATGATCAACAACGTGTAATGGCTGTACTCCATAAGTGTAGATATAGCCTAAAAATTCCTTACTGCATGTTAATATAGCACAGTTAACTTATAATTAATACATTTCTCGGGGGAAGTTTTGGTTTCAACAAATTGGCATTTTCCATCCTTGCGGGCAGGAAAGTACCAAAGAAGCCCATCACAGTAGCCTTTATCTTCAAGAAGGGGAACTACACAAAAATGAGGAGGCTGACACTAAAAGGAACAGTCACTAGAGTAAAAAGTCTGCAAGCTGCATGGTAACTCTTTGAAAAAACCCATCATAACAGAGGCACAAACGAAATGCATCCCCCTCCCAATTAAAAAAATATTAAGAGGACCGAAAAATGCCACAAGAGAATAAATGAGGTGGTTAGAGGCAGAAAGGCATCCTTTAAAAATTGAAAAGAGCATAAACTCTGGCAGGTCAAGTGTAAAAGTATAATTAGGTAGGTCAAAAAAGCTTTTGAAGAATAACTAGTAGAAGAGGCAAATTCTAACAACACATTTTTTAAGTACCTCAAAAACAGGAAGCCTGTCAAACAATTAGTGGGGGCTACTGGGCGATTGAGGTGCTAAAGGAGCCCTCAAAGAAGATAAGGCCATTGCGGAGAAGCTAAATTAATTCTCTGCATTGGTCTTCACTGCAGTGGATGGGAGGGAGATTCCCACACCTGAGCCATTCTTTGTAGGTGAAGAATCCTAAAAACTGTCCCAGATGGAAGTGTTGTTAGATGAGGTTTTGGAATACATTTATAAATTAAACAGTAATAAGTCACCCACACCAGATGGTATTCAACCAATGAAGCTCTATTATTTTTAGATTATTGGAAAATGTTGCCCTAATTTTTTACTGTATTTGAAAGCGGGGTAAGAGAGAGGACTTCAGAGAAGTTTCTGTGTGCACCGTTTCAGTTTTTGTTTAGGCATATAATTATCTTGCTCTAGGTAATTACAGAACACTATGATTTTGTTGAGGTTTTTTTTTTTGGTCTTCCTGATGTTTAAGAATGGTGTGCCGTTGTTATGAGATACCTGACAATAGAACCAAGGGAGACAGTTATGAGGATGGAGGACAAATTTCTTAAGCATGTGAGATTGTCAAACAACCATATTTCCTGGAATGTATTATGCTCTAAGCATTATCAAGGGTCAGGGCCGGGGTCAGTGCAGACTGTAATAGGCTCCCTGATGCTTCACTCTCTCCATGTCAAAAAGAGCTTGGCCATAGGAGAGAATCTGGCCCTCCAAGTCTGTATGTCATTTAGCTTAGAAACACGTATTCACTCTTGGAGATTGTCTACACAAACATTTAGTTTGTGGCAAGCTGGAGTGTGAGCCAACCCCAGACTAGCCTGCCATGCATGAAGTGTCCATGTGGATCCTGCTGATGCACATTAACAATCCCTTAGTGCAAATTGATCTAGTCCCGTTTCAAAGCAGTGTAGATCAAAGTGTGATAAGGAACTGTTGGGCATGTCCGCAGAGGCTGCATGAACAGTTAGTACCCAACAGGCTAGTGCAGGGTAGAGTCACACCCTAGCTTGCTGGGTGCTAAATGTTTGTGTAGACAAGCCCTAGATTACTAACTTTTCATTCAACTGTCAAGGGAAAGGATTTTAATTTTTCCACCCTCCCACTTTTGTTAAAGCAAATACATGTCCCACTCCATTGAAGGCACAACACATCCTTTAAGAATACTGCTCCTTGTGTGTAAGATGAATTTGCATTCTATAGATAGATACATGATCCAGAGAGTTTGCTGGAAGAAGGGAATGCAAGAAATAAAGCCTTTATTTAAAATCTCTTGCATTTTTCTGGCATGAAAAAAGAATACAAAATCGGAGTTTCACTTACATTTCTGATTTTCTTTGAATTCAGTAAGAATTTAATGTTGAGGACCTTATTCATGTCTACTTTACTCCAGTTTTAAGCCAGTATATCTCTAATGAAATCAACTAGACTTACACCAGTTTAAAACTGGAGTAACATACTGACGAGTCAGGCTGAGGTTATTTTAAAACTTTCCTTTTTAATATGAATTTACTCAGAATTTGAATTCATAAGAAACTGAATAGCATGGAAACAAATAAGATTAAAAAAAATCTGATTTTAGCAAAATGAATAATATCCATATTGGTACTTGACTTGCTTTTACTGAATGTAGAAACAAATTAAGTGTTGTCCGTTCATCAGTAATTTAGTTACTGGAATAGCTTTCAGTAATAAATATCACAGCGGTTACCATTACAGCCTGACCTGCTTTTTCTGAATGTAAAGTACTGTGTAAAACTAAACACGATGCAGTACACATTTAGGAAACGAACAGTCACAATTGAAATCATTGACAGTTTTGTTCTTTGCTTAGTTAGTAGTACTCCAATATTCTCACGTAGACATTACTGGTAATTACCTGCAAATGATAATTGTACAGATTTTACTGGCTGCAGTGTTGTTGTTGCTGTGTTGGTTCCAGAGAGATTAGATATGTGAGGTAATACTTTTATTGGACTAACTTCTGTTGGTGAAAGAGACAAGCTTTGAGCTATGCAGTGCTCTTGCTCAGAGTTTACTAGTGACCATTTCAATATTGTTTTACCATAAACCTTGACTATATGGTCTCATGCCACAGCGCCTGAACTAAACAACTTTATCTCCTTGAAAACTCTCTCTTACGCTAAGCAAAGGATTCTCCCCAAACGTATTAACTGTTTGCTGCAAGCCTTGCAAAGTCCAAAATCCATATTTTAAAAAAAGTTTCAATTCTAGTGTGGTTAACTTTCTATTTTGTGTCTGCTCCCCATTTTGTAGCTGGATGATAAATAAAATGCTGGTGTTATCAAGTACTTCTGGTCATCCATGTAATGTGATTTTACAGGCTGAAGCCCACCAGTGGACTAAGAACTTTTACAGGATGAAGGCCACTAGCGAACTAGCTGTCCATTTAGACCAGTTAACATCAGTATGAAAAGTTACAAAACAACTAATGGGTTAGCTTCTCTGCTGATATAAATCAGTGTAGTTTCCACGGAGGTCAGTGCAACTACATCGATTTACACCAGTTGAAACTGTGGCTCCAGATGTCTCAGAAACTGTATAAAACACATGTTAATCTGATCGGCTAAGAATGTAACTCTATGAGTTATGGCTTAGAAAGAAAATACTTCTACACTAGTTCCACCTACTGGATTCTAAAATGTAATACCTGCCAAAGGACTAGGAAAACAAAATGTCTGAATGGATGGTAGCTAAATCAAGTGTGCAATTATAAGTTGCATGGTATTTACTTATGAAAAATACATTCTCTTTAGGGTTTTTTGTTTTTAATTCCATCAATCAAGATGCATTTCTGCTACCATTGTTCTCTGCAGCAGATGGTCCCATGTGTTAAGAGAAAGTAAGGTGCCCAAGATGGGAAGTGCTACAGCAATAGGGTATATAAGTTATAAAAGTGAAAATCAAGTAGGAGAAATGATCACAGCAGGATGAGACAGCAGGATTCATGTTTATCATTATGAGGCCTTTTCCACAATCTGGAAATTAATTACTTTGCTATTTATTTATACACTCACAAACCGGTTTCTAGAATTCCTCATTAAATGTGATAACTAACTGTTGACTCTGTCAGAATAACCACTCTAGCGACATCTGATGCAGTATGTTACACTGCACCCTGATTGAATTGGCCCTGTCAACACTGGTTCTCCACTTGTGAGGTACTCCCTTCTCTTCATGTGTCATTATATAATGCCTGCATCTGTAACTTTCACTCCTTGCATCTGAAGAAGTGGAGTTTTTTACCTACAAAAGCTGATGCCCAAATAAATCTGTTACTCTTTAAGGTGTCACCGGACTCCTTGTTGTTTTTGTGGATACAGACTAACATGGCTACCCCCTGATACTTGCAATCTTTATGATTATTACAATTCTAAAATAGGGTTCTCTGTGTTTGAAAATACAGACTGCCTGGTTCTTTCCTAATCAGTTCACTCATAAGGCTGAGAGCTTGGTGCGCTGTCCCTGGCCTCTCCCTGTTGTATACCTTTCCCTGTGGTAATTCATTGTTTGGCACCTGTCTTCAGTAAGGAGCTGGGAGGGGGAGAAGGAGAATGTGAATGCAAAAATGTCTAAATGAGCAATAAATCCTTTCATTCTTCCTTTTGTTTTTTTCCTCTTAGATTCCTTTTAATCATTTGTTGTACATTTTTTAATGTAGCCTCGGTATCTTCGATATCTCTACATTCAGTCTCTTCAAGGCTTTACATTTGAAAGTAAAATTCTGACACATCTCTCCCTGCTACGGTCACCCTGCGTAGTACTGATTAAAGCTACAGTCACCCTGCCATAGCACTGATTAAAATAGGTTGTTCAAGTGTAAGATTTGGGTACTTCAAAGTTCTTATATAAATGTGACTGGAAAAAATAATCTTTTCACAGAACAAGTAAAACACAATCAACCAATAAACACATCCACTGTAGATGTTCCATAAGCAAAAACAACTTTGTGGAATATGTAGATGTTTCCAGGGTTATGAAATAATTCTGCCTTTTGCTATAAAACCTTTAATCTGCCAGACAGTTTGAAAACCCTAAATGCAACTATTTATGTTCGTAATTTTTCAGTTTCCCCCTACCTATACATCTCTCCCTGCTTTATCACAGGGCTCTGTCATAAATTAACAGTTTATGCTACATTGGTTACAATTAATTTCAGTGCTGCTTGCTACCAATAAAAAGATACTTCATAAATAATTTTTGTGTGGTTTTCTTGATAGATGATAATAGCAGAGAAGAGACGCAAAGTAATGAAGAAACTGAGGGCCAGAGCCAAGAAGCAGGTTTGTGCTGAGCTCTTTAAAGCATTCTCCCAGGCTTTATCTACCTTGGTGAACAATAACCTTAGTCAATGCTATTGACTGAAAATGTTTGTACGTTTTCACCAGATTAACCCAGGGCTTGTGCAGTTCTCCCGTTGGAGACCACAGCTCCATTCATTATGAATGAATCTGTTGCAGTGCAGGAATGCAGACTTTCCTGTTATGTTACTAGCTCCACATTCCCTCTTTAAATTGGAATATATCTCGCTAATCCGCTAAGTAGAAAAAATAATTTTCCATGCATGTTTACATCAGTGTAGCACTCTATAAGAAAGAATAATGAAAAAAAAATAAGTTTGGGGAGAAGAGGGAGAGATCTAAAACTGGTCTCTCAAGGTTTTAATGGTACTTTTAGATTGTAATAACTATTTTTTTCCAGTAATTTCTCTGCTGATTCCAGAAAATTGGATTATTAAGATTTACATCCAAACAGAAAGAGCCTACATGTGAAAATCAAAACCTGCAAGTAAATGTCAGAGTTCATAAAGAACTAGATTTGCACATGGTGTGTTTATAAATGTATGTTACAAGTTATGAATTGGATATTTTAAAATAAAAGGGTACTCTGTTCCAAATGTATCCAGCAAACAGAAATGACAACCAGAATTGAGCAGTTTTCAAAATAACTGAAGTGATCATCAAAACCACTATAAATACCCTTATTCCTTTGGATTTCCAACACTCTGCTACACAGTAAAGTGTTTTTCTTATTTTTTTTTAATGTTGTGCTATGTCTGATTGGTACCATCTAAATAGTATACTGGAACAGTGTGTTGCCTACACATACTGAATTCGGGTAGCATGAAACTTTTCTACTTAGAACTTTTCAATCAGCTCCGAAAACTTTTATTATTACCTAGGAGATGGAGAGGGCCAGTCAGTAAATGCAGCAGAGTGAGGCCGCAAGGTAGCCTGCCTACGTTACTGAGTCATCTGGTCTGTTGACTGCCTTGTGGCTCCTTGTGAAGAGAGAAATTTGTGTTGCGATGAACTTCTTTCCCCCCTTTACTCCACCCTGTAGAGGAAACACTGTGTATGAAAGCCTTTCCCTGTTCTCCTCTGCATTCTACTCTAGTTTTATTCCGTTCTCTGTTAAACTGAGGCCATTCTTGGATGCTCGGAATTTAGCAGGTTTCATCCACTTACCTCTCCTCCCTGTTCTTATTTTCTTTAATCTTACCACAACAAAAACACACAGGCACTAACTCATGTTCTTCAAGGGCCTGATCCAGAGCCTATTGAAGGCAGTGGAAGGACTCCCATTGACTTCAATGGGCCTTGGATCCAGCCCCCTAAGCTCTGGACTCTCCTTTTATCCCACCAGGGTAAGCAGACTACAGTATCATGCAAGAGAGTTAGAACAAAGCCAGTCACCAACCACGCTTCCTTTCCTACATTTAACAGCTTCACCTCTGCAGTGCTCATAGACTTAAGCAGCCAAAGGGCAAGAGTCATGAGATCACTGAATTTGGGTCTTTTGTGTAGTAGCGAGTTGCAGTACCAGCCTGTAGCTGCTTTGAAAATTCTGCATAACCTTTGCCTGATGAACCATTAGTTCAGTATTTGTCTTTTAACTTTACAAAATAGTGCTTTGCTTGTAGTTCAAAGCAGTCCAAACTCCAGAGGTTTCTGCTCAACCTAGATAAATTACCTTCTAAAAATACCCTGAGTGGCCCACTAGACATTCAAATATTTTAGCTATATCTTCTGATTAAATGCATATTTCCTGTGTTTATTAACTCATGAAACAACTAAGTTGCAATGAGTTGCATTTCATCTTTCCCATGGGAAGCAACTGTGAAAATACTTACCTTTTAAAACTATTACTTAGCTTGCTTGGCTGTCTAAAAGTGTGTTGTTTCTTTCAGAAGTGCCATTATGATGTGTCACTGTTACAAACTGTTATACTCAGTTTATCAGAAACATGATATTCATTCTTTTACTATCATTTATAATATTGGTACTCAATGTATCATAACTAAACTCTCAACTCGTAGGGTTATTGGTGGATTCAGCATTATTCGGTGGGGCAAAATAATGTATGGAACTTCTAAGACCACTTCTATTTCTGTCCATTGTTTACTTGGCAATACGCATGTGAAATTACCTTATTTTCATGCACAATTGCTGAAATGGTTGGCAAAATGTAGAAAATATAGTCAGTTGCACACACAAAAAATTCTAATTATTATGAAGAACATGCTTATTATTAGGAAGTTTATAAGGAGCAACCTTTTCACGGCTTTTCAAGTGTGCACATTTCTGTTCCTTTTTGTAAACCAAAAGGGAGATCTTTCAGGGGATAATAACAAACACATCACAAATGTATTACTTTTACAATACCAAAAGAATCTAAACTATCATCACTAAACATCTGAGTTAATAATCTTAAAAAGCACTACATCCGTTTCTAGCCTTTAGCACAATAGCTAGGAAACTCAGGTTCAATTCCCACATTGAACTTAGGTCTCCTGTGTTGCAGAAGACTGTTCTAGCTACTGGGCTATTGAATTGTACCTGGGTCTCCTCCCTCCCGTGTGAGTGCCCTAACTGCTGAGCTAAAGGCTACAAAGTGACATAGCACTTTCAGTTTTGGGCTTTGCCAATCTCTCCCGATGAAGCTGTTCCACTTTTCATAAATAATTGGTCAGTGGAGCAGGGACATGAACTTGGGTCCCCCAAATCATAGATGAGTGCCCTGACCACCAGGATATTGAGTCATTCTTACTCTTGTTCCCTCCCCCAATTACTATTCATTGTCATTATAAACAAATTTGAACTGCCACTATGAATGACAAAATTTCACTCTGCTCTAGTGGTCAATACATTTCATTGTCCACATTTTTGCATGTGAATCCTGTAACCAGATTCTTATTAAGATAGTATTAATATTTTGCAAAATTTAGATCTTGATCCCTCAAGGTGCTACCAAAGCTCTTAGGCCCCAATTCAGGAAAGCACTTAAGCATATGTTTTAAGTCCCATTGAAGTCAATGGAATCAAACATATGCTTAAAGTACAGGTTTAAATATTCTTCTCAATATAGAAGGATTAAATGCTCCCTGGACTGGGTCCAGAGTGCTTGCAAGATCAAGACCCTGCAATGCTTGCAAAGTGAGTATCTTGCAGCACAACCCACGCATGAGGTGGATAGGTATTATTATTATCCATGTCTTACAGGGAGGGAAGCAGAGTGGAGATTTAGGGCCTAATCCAGCACCACTGAAGTTTATCATGGCCATTGATGGGAACAGGAACAGGCCAATGACAAAGAAGGAAGTAGAACCGAAATGTACTGACTCCTCAGACTTGTCTTCTAGCCACAAAAGCCCCTGGATGCATCAGATGTACCAGTCCACCCATCCTACTATCTAATAAATAACCACTATTTCTCTTTCGCTTCCTCCATTTGCACAGATGAGGCAAAACATACAGCTGTACCCAGCCCACCATCAGAAGAAGGAATAGAGCTGTGCGAGGATAAAGGTACAGATAGCAAGATGCATCTCAAACTACTCAATCCCAAGAGGATGCTTCACATGGCCATATTTTCCTTTATGTCTGGAAGAAGCCAGACTGAGACTTAAAAAATCAGAAATCAGCTACAAACTTAGATTTTAATTTCAAAAAGACTTTCTAATGCAACATTTGGCAACTGCTATTGTGCTGGGGTCAGAGGTGCCATGGAATCTTCGCTCTCAGCATTATGGAGTTAATATAAAAATGCCATGCTTGAAGCATCAGATATAGACCCCAGACCCCTCATCTCAGTAGGATGACTTGTGCGTAAAGTTAAGTGCACGCATAAATCTTTGAAGTATCAAGGCCCTAATTAGTTTTGTCCTGATGAAAAAAAAAGATAAAAACAGTAACTATAAACACATCATGGGGAGGCAGAAGGAGATGAAGTCATAACTGAGAGAGAGAAAGTAATGTTTATCTTGTGCAGATTGTGCTGGGCACTCAGATCATTTAGATTGTGATAAATATTTAAAAATGTCACGGGGCCAAATGACAGAGAGTTTAGGAAACAAGACAGAGAGGCGATTTAATGTTTCAAGCTAGGATTTTCCTGTTTTGCTGTTTGGTTTACAGATAGGAGACCAACACACAGACATACTGTTCTTGATCCTTTTTATGGCATCACACCATTAATTACTCATGCTAGTCTAGATTGTCTTAGAATTCTTTTTGGTATGTGTAAAAAAAAAAAAAAAAAACCATGGTGATTTATAAAAACCTTTGCTGCTGGTAATACAAAATAGGAGTTATGTTATCTATCATAAATATAGTCCATCAGTACAGCCTTCAAGTAAGACTACTAGAGAATTTTAATGCACTTTACTAAGATAACATAATTATTAACATACATTAACTTATTTATTTTAAGAGTTAATGTTTAATTCAATGCCACCACCCTACTCTCTCTCTCTCTCTCTTTTTTTTTTTTTTTTTTTTGGATAGTGTGAGGAAGTGCATGTGAAAACTCACTCTTTTGTTCCAAAATAGCATATTAAGGAGCCCACGGTCTTTACCTGACTATGGGTTCAGAGCTCAGTTTAGGTCGATTTAACTGCTCTCTCAACTGACTGATAGAAGCACTGTATAGATGTTTTTAAAAAACCTGGCCAGAATACTTGTGTTTGCCATTGAAATCTTTCCTAGATTAAGGTCACATCAAGGCTAACAGCAGTCAGAAATAGTGAGGGTTCATTCTAAGCATGGTTGGTGATTAACCTTCATTTATGCCTCCTCTTTACCAATATATGGCCTATTTATGAGGTCCACGTCTATAACATCTCTTCTGAAAATGTTTATTATAGTCAGTATCACGAGTGGCAGGGTTTTATTTAGTTATTTATTTATTTTTGCTTTCTTGGGTCTTAATGGAGATCTTGAAATTTAGATATTACTTTGTGTCCTTGCTCCTGATTTTGAACCTTCTGTGTGCATGTTAAGTTAGGAAGTGAATGTATACTTGGCCTATCATCTTTGTGTGTAACCATTCTTCTACCTTTGCCCATAATGTTAATGTACTCTTGTCTGGAAACAGAGAACAGATTTTCTCACCGAAGACAATATGAATGGAAAAGTTAGTTTATCCGTTTCATGTTGATAGAGTAACTGAAGTTAGGATATTGTGCTTAAAATCTGGCATCACGCAAAGAAATGTATTACGGTACTGTGGCATCTCACACACGAGATTCTAAGGACCAGATGCCTAGTTAATCCATCCGTGAGCATGGTGCAGGGTTGGGTGAGGTGGAACAGGGATAGCTTAAAGCCGCCTTTGTATTCTCCATATTATGGGGCAATGCAGAGCTTGCCTGGTCCATGGTATAAGCTAAAGCAGCCCAGGCGCTGCTTCCATGGCCAAGAATAGTCCTATTGCAGCGCAGTCTGGCCATACCCCTACCTTCGGCCTACCCCAGCAGCCAGCGTAGAACCCTTACTGCCAGCCCTACACCAATCAGGGAGGCCCTTTGTGCAGAGGGTATTCTCATGAGGGGACTAGTTTCACTCTTTCTGAGACTCCATTGTGCTGGCAGAACAGTGTGAAAGGTTTTTACAGTTACTGAAAACCAAGCCCTATGTGTATATGCTGTAGAGAAAAGACCGTTTTATCGTGTGTTATAATCATAGTATATTTTTGGTGCATATGTGCCTTTAAAAATCCCATACAGCACCAGTGTGTACTGTGGGGTTATTCTTGGACTGTAGGATTTTGTATTACACTGTTTCAGAGAGATTCAAATGTCTGGCACTGATGTGTGTAAGGTACCTTTCAACCTGTCTGGTGTTTAGAGTTGGTACAACCTGAGGAGGAACAGCACGTAGTTTTTTTTTAAAGACTGTTATTCCAAAAATACTAGTGCTCAGATAGTCCCTCCCACTGAAGGGGAGCATGTGGGAGCACTAATTTGTAGATTCGGCCCAGGGTCATGAGGCATACTCTCCAAATTCCTCCCACCCTCTCTGCAGCTCACCACAGCATTGTTCCCCACCAGTCCCAGCCTGATGCAATTCAGTGCTGACAAAGTACATGCCATCCCCTTCTGTTAGGGGAACTACCATGGAGAGATCCTAGAGGGAGCTCATAGAGAAACCATGGTCCCATCGCGCCTGAGGATCATGCTGATGATTGGTGTTTGGATGCTTCCCCGGCATTTGGTGGCCACCCACCCTGCCAGTTTCACTAGAGAAGGAGGGAGGCAAAGCATACCCTTGATAGAAGAATTGGGAGGTAACTCCCATGAGACAGAATGCATGGTTGGAGAGAGCATTGGGCCAAAACGTCTGAAGACCTAAAATAAATGGCCATCATTTAAAAAATGGCCATAAGTTTAAAATGGCATAATTTTAAAAATATAAATTGAATTAAAAATGTAATTAAGATCCCAAACCATTAACCATACAATATAGGTAGGCTCGGAAGAAGCTGATTTTTATCGGTACATGTCAGTTAATATCCATTTCCCCATACGCAAACTGATGAAAAAATATTTCCATTGATGATCATAAAAATGTACAGATAGTCAAAATAAGAAAAATGCTGCTTGAGAACTTATTAAAGTTTGATTTAGGGACATTTACTTTGTGTATTTTGACACGTGCTGTTGACAATTTGTGTTTTAACTTTAAAGATAAAGCTTAAACTTTATGAATCTCAGTGTCTATTGTCATTAGATAATTGTCTCACCTCCCCCCTAATTTCCCACAACTCTGAACATGTAAATTGATAGAAACAGAAAAAAAAAAGCTTAAAAGTGAACATCGAGATTATCTGTCCAAATTATAAAAAATAAAAATTGCTTTCTGCCAATCATAAATATATATAAGGAGTTAGAACTGTCAGATAAATGCATTCTAAAATGAAATAAATTCAAATCAGTTCCTCTACCCTTATCTGGGAAAACCAGTGCTCAGAGGGTAGGTTGCATTTCGCTTACAACAGATATCATCACAGACATCTCTTAGGGGAAAAGAAGTGATGCTCTCCGTGCCATTTGAGATATTTGTGAAATAACAGCAGTTGCAGGAGAAACACAGAATGAAGGATGAGCTGCTTTTCACATATATTTTTAAATAGAATCAAGGCCTTGATCCCGTAACTTGGCTTTGCATGGGGAGATCACTATGCCTTACCCCCAGAACCTTTGCAGAATCAAGGCCTTTTAATTCTACTCAGACACTTCAAATTTCTATATTTGCTGATTTTAGTCAGTTTAAAAATAATAACGTTCAAAAAGCGTATTAGCAGACAGGGAAATGGCACCTCTATGAAATCCTGGCATTTTTAAAAACAGCCTTCAAATGATTTGCCCATTGAGTTAACAACAGCCAAAAACTGCCAGATCCTGGACTTACGAAACTTTATCATTTATCTTCAGCTAACTGACATGAATGTAAAATGTTTTAAGAAATTGTATTTTTCCAGTTCTTTCACCTTATAAATATGAAGGAAGGTATGTGGCAAATACGTTCCAAGCCACGCAGCTTCAAAGAGATAGATATACACAGCTTGAACCACTGACAAACTACTGAGATTAGCATGTCTACTCTCCCCATTCTATGAAAATATAAAAGCGTCTTTCAGTACGTTAGATTTGTTGATAGCAATTCCACAATAGAACAGGTCATAGAACTGGTATCATAATTCCAGTTGTAAGCAGTTCTCTTTTCTCTACTAAATTGTTAGCACACGATGGGAATCAGAAAAATGAGAAATAAATTGAATCATTTCTTTATTTATTGTTTTGATATATGTAAATATATATCGTTTCATAAATCTGAATGTAACTTAATGCTTATGAAATGTGTCATATTGATAGACTTGGACAGATAATGATTGAGAGCTTTGTTGCAGTCTATGCTCTAGCATTTCTTAACTTTCTTAAGTACGAATCCACCCTTTTCTATAGGGCCCATCACTAGAAGCAAAAGGGTAGTTCAGTTCCCATGCCAACTCAGGCTTCGATTCAAGAACACATCCCCTATTCAGGACAGTACTTAAGCAGATGCTTAACTTGAGCACAGGTTTATGTCCCCCTGACTTCAGTGAGTTTGAAACACATCCCTACGTTCTGTCTTGAATAGGGATGGATGTAAGCACATGTGTAAGTGCTTTCCTGAACTGGAGCCTTACTCCTTAGCATCGCCTCAGATTGAGAAACAAGAATGCCAATTAGTGCCAAAAGGTTGTGGCAATTTTTGAGAAGTTGGAATTAAAGCCTCTTACTTGGACCCTCTCTCTGTTTTTATTGGTGATTTTACAGAAAAGAGAGAAACAGATATTAAAGGATTTTAATAGGGCCTGCATATCTGAACAGTGCAGTAGGCATTTTTTAGAAGGCTCTTAATATTAAAGCCTACTTTAAGACTACCTTGCCTATATCATTGTGAAAGAATATCTCTTCCCTTCCCCATGTGAGAGAGAGACTGGTGAGAAGAGGATACTTAGAGGAACATTCTCCAGACACGGAACTCCATGTGGGCCTTTCTCTTTTCCTGTGGTCTTTAAACGGATGCATCCTTGGTATCCTGCCTCTCCTCAACAGTAAAACAAGACATACTCAGTTTTAGATATCCTGTTCCACTACACAGTGTTTCTTCCTCTTACAAGCATATATGGACATTAGGTATTGTTCACTGGAAGTATCCTATTACTGCTGTCCATGCCAGCTCTCTATTTACATAGCATTGGGAACATTGCCTCGTCCCACCGAATCATACTTTCAAATATAGATAACACCCCAAAGAAGTGTTGCTGTTTTATCTTTGAAGTCCTTCGTGCATAGCTACTAGCTCATTCTTTGTGCAATAGCAGTTCTACGCAACACCTTTGGTAGCGCTTCATTACTAACATGCACATTGAAGTAGGTTCTTTATATATAGTATATCTCTCAATTTAGAGATGCTTTATTTATAAACACAGAACACAGTGGTCAGAATGATTAGTGCTTTATAAAGCAGGTAAAATACCTGTAAGACTGCACACAGTCTGTTATGCCTGCCCATTCAGAATTGTACCGAGACTACCAACTCATTATAAATAGGCCACTAAACAGCCATTATATAACAATGATTTTCCTCTTATAATTGGCTTACGCTCGTTTTGAATCTCTGTCTTTGAGGAGAGAGGTTCTGTATCCCATTACAAGTCACCTGCCCCATCAATTCCCCAGTGCCCTGGTTTAACTGTGGTTTTGTGTCGCAGCAAAAACAAAAATGGAGCCTTAGGCCTAGCTAAGGAGTGTTATATAACCCTATCAGAGTTTCTGTACATACTGTACCAATTTTAATTCATTAGCACTTAATAAGAACTTAATTTACATTTGAAGGTCAACTAAATTAAATCATATGTTAATTAATTTTAAAAATAAAATATCAATGTATTTCCAGGTGTTCGTGGAAGTCTGTGTTCCTTTGGGAACTATAAACCATATAAAGCATATTGCTATTTTTCTGCAGTCATTGAATTTCAGTTAAAACGTCAGCCAGCCAGAGGATGTTTTTTCTCTGTAATATTGGAATTAGAAATATGTTTTGGGGTGTCCTGTGTCAGACACTGGAGGTAATTGTCCTGTTCTAATCGGCACTGGTCCTCTAGGACTTTTTACTGTGCTAATCAGAAGCATGGCCAGTAGGGCCTTTTACTGCGCTAATCACTCACGTAGTCAGTAGGGCCTTCTATGGTACCAGCTGCTACCACGGTCAGTTGGAGCTTCCAGGATACTAATCAGCAGCTTGGCAACTAGGGCTTTCCATGGTGCTAATCATTAGCATGGCCAGTAGGGCTTGCTGCTTTACTAATTGCTAGTAAGCCTACTTAGACCTTCTATGGTACTAATTGCTAACATAGTTAGAAGAGCCTTCCATGCAGCTCTTTGAACTACGAGGTAACAAAGGTAACAAGAAAACATTCTACAAATACATTAGAAGCAAGAAGAAGACCAAGGACAGGGTAGGCCCATTATTCAATGCGTGGGAGGGGAGATAAAATAATAGAAAATGTGGAAATAGCAGAGGTGCTTAATGACTTAATGACCCGGTGCTCTGAGCTGCATGGCCTGGCTCCAGCCGGGTGGCACGGCTGTAGCGCTGCCAGCCACCGGTGCTCCAGGAAGCGGGGTAAGGGGGCAGGAAGCGGGGGGGTATGGAGGGTTGGACAGAGGAGTTTGGGGTGGTGGTCAGGGGGAGGGGGTGTGGATAGGGGTCGGGGCGGTCGGGAGGGGAACAGAGGGTTGAATGGGGGCAGAAGTCCCAGGGGGGCAGTCAGGAAGGAGGGGGGTTGGATGGGGCAGCAGGGAGCAGTCAGGGGTAGAGATTCCGTGGCAGTCAGGGGACAGGGAGAAGGGGTGGTTGGATGGGGCAGGGGTCCCAGGGTGGGGCGGTCAGGGGACGGGGGGGTTGGATGGGGCAGGAGTCCTGGGGGGGGAGCAGATAGGAGGTGGGGGCTGGGCCATGATCCCCTCCCCTAACCGGCACTCCATACAATTTCCGAAACCCGTTGCAGCCCTCAGGCCAAAAAATTTGCTCACCCCTGCTCTAGATGCTACCACAATATAAATAATTAATTATGGGCTTCACTCTGATTCTGTTGTGAGTAGGAAATGGTCCCTCCTCTTGGAAACTCCCTGACTTGTTAGAGGCGATTTCCCTCCATTCCACTCAGAGGATGATTAGACTCCATAAAGATGGATTAAAATGCAATCTTGGCAGATATAAAAATAACATTTTAAAGTCAAAGCTCAAGATAAATTCTCATAAATCACCATTTTATAGTATTCCGTTTTAACATATTTTTCTCAATTTATGAGATACAAGAATACCCTAATCATATGCCAGCTTCCATGCACACCATTACCTGTAATTTTGGATGCCTGCTTGATTTCTTTCACTCTAGAAATATTCCAGTCATTTTTCGCAGGATCATACTTAAAAATAAAACGCAGTGAACCCTTTTCATTCGTAGTGGCCTGCTTTTCCCCTCTTTAGTCTTCAAAAACATGGTGATTTATCCGGAGTGTATGCAAGAACCAGATGTGTTGCACATTAGAAATGACAAGTAAATAAGCCGTGCAATGAATAGCTGGGGAAATGAATCTTAGAAGATCATTAAAACCACTTAACATTCAGATCTTACCATTCCCCGTCTTCCTGAATGTTTGCAAATGTTATGTTTGAGCAATGTTGCCTTGTATAGTCTGAGATGGTATGAAAGACAGGAAAAAGGATGCTCTTTCGTACAGTGCATGTATGTATACCTTTTTTGTAATGTATACCTATTTACAGTAAGAATACTGGTGATCGTTTATTGCAAAACAAATACCTCCCCTGGGGCTGTATCGCACAAATAGGCAGTGTTCTAAAAGTTCACATCCATGAGCTATAAGTCTGAACCTTGCAATCCCTGTTGTGAGGGATCAGCTATTAGGTGTAGCCACTAATGTAATAAAAGATTAAATCAAAACTAGTCTCATTAGCACATGTGGGAAGAGGACTGGCTATATTCAAAGACAGAGAGAATCACGTTGCTGATGTTCGAAAGACCACAAAGCCACTCTTGCTCTTCTAAAAAAAAACCTTTAAAAAACAAAAAAACATAATAGAGCCCTATAAGTGACCCTGGTTTTGCTTTCTGTTTTTTAAAAACATTATATGTAGTAGTTGCAGATCCTGAGTTAAGCACTATTGGAAATTGCTGCTAGTGGTTTGATTTTAAAATGGAGACTGAGGGCCTGATTCTCATTTCCAGTAAGGTTCCTTCTCACATCTCTGGCCATTTAAATGGACGTCAGAGAAAGTGGGCATAAATGACATTTGCATGCCCTATTAAGGCTCCTTTACAATCCCAGAGTGGTGTGTCTATATACAGATCTATGTATCTAAAGAGAAAGGTCATGCAGTAACATAAAGCAAACCAGGAAGAGCAAACAGAAAGACTCAGGGCACGTCTTCACTACCCGCCGGATCGGCGGGTAGCAATAGATCAATTGGAGATCGACATATTGCATCTAGTGAAGACGTGATAAAATCCATCCCTGATGGCTCTGCCGTGGACTCCGGAAATCCACTGCGGCAAGAGGTGGAAGTGGAGTCGACGGCGGAGCGGCAGCGGTTGACTCGCTGCCGTCCTCACAGCCAGGTAAGTCGACCTAAAATACGCAACTTCAGCTACGCTATTCACGTATCTTAGGTCGACTCCCTCTCCCCCTCCCCCCCCGTAGTGTAAACCTCAAAGTAAAAGAAGGGTAAAGAGGACAAGGGGCTCCATCCTACAAGGTGCTAAGTGCTCTGGCTTTGATTCAGCAAAGCACTTAAGCACCTGCTTAACTTTAGCAGTGCGAGTAGTGCCATAGACGTCAATGTGAGTGCTCCTGTGATTAAAATGAAGCAGGTACATAAGTGCATTGCCGGGGTGCTCAGAATCCCTTAGAACAGGACAAAAGTGTGCTGAAGGGCTATAATAGAGACAGGCAAGAGCATGCAGCTTGCAGGACAGTCTCTATTTTCTTGCATTTAGTAATATAAAAAAATCCCAACTGAACCACAAATGGGAAAAGAGAAATTAATCTTTTAATCACTCAATTAGAGAATCATTTCCTCCTCTTCCAATGTTTAGGGTGTTGTGGTCTGTCAGGACATCATCAAGGTACAGCATGACCGTCTGCTTCAGCATTGTTCTGTAACACTGAATTGTTTGCAGTTATTTGCCAGGCAGCCTTACTACAAGGGTTAAAGAAGGTTGGGAGGAGAATACCAGCAAGAAGGAAGTGTAGAGGGAAGAACAGTGTCAAGAAAGAGGGTGGTGGTGTAAGGAGAGCTCCATATATTGTATAAAATAATCATCTCAAAAGCTGTGAAGTGGGACACTGTGATCCCCCCAGGTATCATTCTCACAATATATGTCATCAATATCCATGAGCTTTGTATTCAGGTAAATGAAAGTGGCCTGTCATTTGTCCACTTGTATTTGCATGTGTGTGGCCACCAACAGAGGTCATCATTAGAAAGTCAGCCCTCTCCCGCAATTAAAATAGTACAGTTATTTTCAGTTCTGTGTTAAGGAACAAAACTGTAGTGTCTCAGACACCACTATGTGGTAACGGTGGGTAAATGATGACCAATGTGTGTAATTAGAATCAAGCGCACTACAGTTTAAATGGATATCATGAGCTGGCAGCTGAAATATGCTCAGTGCAGCTAAGTAGCTGGGGGAACAACAATGCCTTTATGCCACCTTCATGGCTCCACAATCATGGAGCTAGCCAGGGTAGTCCCAGTTCCCCTGGCGTAATTTAGAGCAACTTCAGGGTTGCTCTAATTTATGCCCAGCTGCACATGGCCGTAAAGGGTTTGTTTAATATCCAGGGATCACTAGAGCCCAGTGTTCCCCACAGAAGCTGTGAGGAGGCAGCAGTGTAGAATCACTACAGTATCTGAATGCAGCCTAGGGATTCCCTTACGCAGAGTTTCTGGCTGCTTTGCCCCATTGAAATGAAGCTGAAGATCTGTCGTCATATCCATTTTAGGAACAGCTTTTCATGACTGTGCTTTACATCTTCTATTTTTATTCTTGTCATACATTTTCAATAAACTGGATTTCCTTTATAAATCCGGGTTTACCTCTTTCCTGTATTTTATTTGTGTTAATCCTAAAAGTAAATCTATCTTTGGCCCCTTTAACTTGAATATTTGATGTAATATTTGCATTCAGGGGAAAAAAAGCTTTTATATGGTCTTGACCTTAAAGATTTTGAAAGTCAAAATCTGCATACCAATATAATTCCTGATCTCTGCTGCTGAACTAACATCGACTGACTCTCACAATTAAGCAATAACTCTTGTCCATGTTACTTTCTTTGCAAAAAAAAAAAAGTAATACAAAATCCTCACTGCAGATTATCTAGAATAATTTAGAATCCTATATTATTATATTGCTTTTTACAACTCAGAAATGAAAAACTGTTTAATGAAAAAAATTAAAAGATATCGTAATAGCAATCTCATATCAGTCAGTCATGCACAACCAATTATGTTATATTAAAATCTGAACACTGTGCCAAATAACATAAGGGTCTCTAGCTGTGGTACCTAAGCTAAAGTTCAGCATGACTGACAGTCTAGTGGTATTAGTTTGCTGCTATATTTTCACCCCTAGACAGTAGGCCAAATATTGGTCTGATGTAAACTGTTTGATACTCCATTGAAAACAACAGAGCAGCACCCACTTACATTAGGTATGAATTTGGCTCCAAAACTCCATTTGTGGTTATTGACCAATGTTTGTAATTGTTGCTTTGGATACCTTGAATTGATTTTACATGAAATTGGAATCATTCCTCATACTTGGAGCAAGATGGGCCAGTCAAACCAAGATTGAAGTCACAGGTGTAGCAGTATGAAGAAGAATGCACTAGGTATGGGATTGGATTGCTCAGAGCATTGTAAATGGCATATAGTGTCCTTCACCTCTGTCGCTAGTTTTAATCCAATACCCTTTTTGGACTGTTTGAAGGCCGATATGAAATAAATGTGGTGGTCTCCTATTAGGTGTCCCCATCACGACAGCTGGCATTAACTGGCACTGTTGTTGGTGTTCTCAGCACAGATGTACAACTGAGTAGGTCAGCAAGGCTATTTTCTCACACCTAGATGCGGTACCTTGTAGTAAGGGTAGAGGCAGCTTTGTGTGGTAGTTTGGTATAGTGGTGGGAAAGTTTGCACTGCCACTTTCTGTGCCTGTGCCATGTCTGTTCTGTAGGTAAGCAGTAGGTGTGAAAAATCAGGACGGGGGTGGGAGATAATAGGCACCTATATAAGACAAAGCCCCAAATATCAGGACTGTCCCTATAAAATCGGGACATCTGGTCACCCTGGTAAGCAGAGGGCTTCCTTTTCTAGCACTGTCAGTACAACACATCTTATGAACACTGAATTAAAGCACAGCCAAAAAGAATATGGCAACTTAGACGATAACTCTACATGTCCTGATCACAAACAAACACAGTGACAGTGGATGAAAGCCTGGTGCCCTTGACGTTTTTGTCATTTACTTTAGTGGGGCCGGTATTTAACACAGTGTGATTACACTTTGGTGTAAACTTTGACAATTTCCACGTAGATTTGTATTGTCACCCCAATTACTGGAGAGATGCTTTAATTGTGAAGTGCTCATATTTTGATTAAATTTACCATTTGATGACATTCTAATTTATTTTAGCTCTTGATTCAGGTTGAACTGAGTAATCCCTTTTAAATCATAGCAAAATGTGCAGTCCTAATATGAAAGGAGACCACAAACTGCAGTCCAGCTGATATCAACATGTAGCAGTTTAAGTCCAAACTAAAACAAACAAAAAAGTTCAACAAGGACTAGTTTGGGCAGCTTTTACACCAGCAAGATAATTTGAAAAATCTATACATGTTCCATTCTACTTCCAAACTTACTGTCATTCTATGAATGAAATGAGAAGCTGTGCAGGTAATTAAATATTTGCCTTGGGGAATTATTTGCAGTTAATTAAAGCCACACACTTTCAGTGCATACCTGCTCTGCAGATTATTAAATTTAGATCAGATGTTAACTACCTGGGTTTCTCACTTATCTATCAAAGATTGTTCTCGGCAGGTTTAAGGAACAGCGTTCTATGGTGGCACTCTGTGCTATTTTAGAAGAAGGAAATGTGTGGAAGTGGCACTCTAATATATAAACAACTTTTCTCATAACTCTATTTGTTAAGTTTCCTTATAGGTATCTGTCAGCATAGGCCAGTTTTACCGACTGGCACAACTTAGGGATATGTTCTCCTCTTGATACATATGCACACATCCCCTCTTATTATAGTGATCACTGGCATTATTATTATCTCAAGAGGCGCATTTACCCCTAAAGTTTGGAAATTTTCCATTCACTTTTGACTCTGTGGCCTGTGCTAACAAGGGTCAAATGCAAAGCTGTGCAGATAATGATCCCCAAATGTCTTGGTGATGGGTGGAATATAAAAACATAGACTTTATGGGCCCAGTTGAACAATATACTACCATATAGTTCTATAATGTTATTTTCACCACTATAAATGACACAGTAACGGTGTGGGCTGTATTGCCAAACATTTTCCTTCATATCTTACAACATTATGCTCTATTTGTATGTTAATTAGATCTGCAGCTAGTGCAGAAGAATGGGAGTTCAGACTCTTGGTCTATTCTTCCTTATGACACTGGCTCAGTGTACGATCTTGGACAATTCACTTAGCTAGTCTGGGTCTCAGTTTCCTCATGTACTAAGCAAGTGTACTAACATCATCATCATCAGGAGTGAAGTCTGGGACCATGGATGTCAACAGGACTTTTGCCATTGACTTTAATGGGGCTACGATTTCACCTAAGATATGACAGGGGTTAATGTTTTTAAAGTGCTTTGGGATCCACACATGAAAAGTGCTGCTGTAACACATACACCTCCTGGATGTGGTGTTCTGGCCCATCTAGTGGCACCGAGACCACTTAGAGAGAGAGATTAATGAGTCTGCTCTTCAACCTTAGCTAATAGCCATATCGCTTTTAGCTGATGCAGTAGAGGCTCTCGTACTAAGCTCCAGCGGTCCCCAGTTCAATCCCGCCCGCTGACGACCAGGGTCTTTCATGTTACACTACTGCTATTCCAACGAAATGGATAATATAGTTTATCAAGTAGATGGGTTATTTTTCCTGTTATTGGCCATATCTTTGTATTATTTAGCTCGTTAGAAATTAATTTTTTGATTCCACGCTCATTTTCTTATATTTTCTTTACACTTAGCTCCTTATTAGAAGTCAGTAATGCAGACCACGTAACACTTAATAACTGTACAGTTTCTGAAATTAATTTGAGCAATTTACATCTGTGCTATGTTTTTTTAATTACATTTCATATTATATTTAAACAAAAAGAAATTCCATCAGAGTAATTTAATACCAAATATGAATCCAGTATTTTTAAGTGCTGGATTCAGGTGTCCTAAGTAGTTTTCAGATTTTGCCACCAGGAAACAACTACAAGGTTATTTTGTTTGTTGTCTTTATCAGATTCCTCAAAAGATTCCAAAGCCACACAAGAGAATGACCCAGCACATCATGCAATGTGTGAAGAAGATCAAGATGAAGGTAAAGGTACCTGTTGAAATTCTTTAAGATGCAAATAGTGAATCAATTGGGAACCTAAGTTGTTTTAATTATAGCATTCAACTTTTTCACCGGTGACCTCTGTTGCCTCAGAAAAATGTCTACTATATAACTAGTAGATGTTATATGCCAATCAGTCTTGATACTGTAGTCTCTAGTGTTACTGGAAAAGGAACAGGCCTCCAAATAATTTATTTTAGCCATGTTCTTTCTGGGTCACCTCAGAACGTTATGTTTTTGTTACCAGAAGCCTGCTATATTGGTTTCATTGCTTTATGTAACTTGAGTGTCAAGTACAGGTGGTTTGGAACAGCTGCTAATCCATACCCTGGTGACAGCCAAAAATCTTGGTCAGAGAATGCTTCAGAGCTCCCAATGATAGACAATTCATCATGGCTGAACTATCAAAATCAGTATGCTTACAAAAAATAGAACACAATAGTCCAGAGTTTCCATTAAGTGTGGTCTGTTTTGACTACTACTTCACACTAAATACTAATACTGGGGAGGACTTTAATACATTTTAAAGCTATTTGTTTTTAACTTTTATAAAGTGACCCCAATGTTATAATTGCTAATTAGAAAGCAAGCAAGCAAGCCGGCTTCAGAGAGAGATGCTGTATATTGGTTTTGTACCCAGTTTTAGTGTTCTATCTTCTGTAGTCACATTAGTATCCCATTGATGTTATTTCCAATCTTTGATGTTAACAGGACCACAGGATGTTTCCACAATTGATGAAATGAAAACTCAGACAGATTCCCAGAGCTCCTGCATGGAAACAGAAGGTATGAAAAATACTGTATAAACAATGAGTATGATAACAGTGACTCGTGGCTAACTAGCAACAGAAGCTATGCTATGGCATTTAAGGTACCACAGTTATTTCTCTATACCTAGAAGGCCACATTCATTGAATTGCCCTTCCTTATGCCAGATCCAAATTTGGCTCAGAATAGGAAATAACAGTGGTATCTCCAGTAGCCCTTGGTGGTAAATGCTGACGTTTTAATGGCATCCGCTGTAAAAGTAAAAAGCTAAGGGCTAGATTGTGCAACGCCTACCCATGACAGTGAGCACTTAGGTCCCTATCATGCCAGGTGATGAACGCTCTGGTACTAGTCCAGCAAAATATTTAAGCACATGCCTACCTATAAGCACGTGATTTCAGTGGGACTAGTTAAGCTTAAAGTGAGACTAGTTAAGCTTTACTGGAGAGAGGCCAGTAAAGGATTGAACCCATGTTCACAGGAATAGTTCCTCAGCCTCACTGGCACTGCTTACATGAATACTCAGTAGTGTGAGAAGGATTCTACAATCTGGGTCTATGCTGATCTTTTCAGTGATGACCACTGTAGCATATATTAATCATTTTATTCACCATGAGTTCTGAACAACAAACTGTCTAACTTCTGTTTCCCGTCACATCCTATTCAGAGCCCCTGGCAAATAAAGAGGATGCAATCAAGGTTGAGAAACCAATGACTCCTACAGTAGATGAAAATAAAGAAGAAAGCAAAGAAGAAGAGAGAGGTAAGACTTTCTATACATTAGACGTAGGCAGAGAGTTCAAGGAGGCTGCTGCATGAAATCCAAGTTGTCTTGAAAGCTGTGTTTGTGTTGGTAAGCACAGCTATTTTTTGTTTTACTACAGCAAAATTAACTACTACAACAGTTTTCTTAAATGAAAGGAACACAGAAATAGCAAATGAAGATGATATTTTAAGTCTTTTTTTCCAGGTGGCGTTAAAATGTTGTTATGTATTTGGTTGGAAGCCACACAAGAAAACATAAGGGGCAGGAAAGTGATATACTCAAGTTTCAAAATGGCTTTGAAATAAACACACAAGCTGTTTATTGTGGGTTTTTTTACATTTACCTTCAAAAACTGCTGATTAAAGAAGCAATTTATCTATATTTAAGTGTCCTTTCTCTTAAATTTCATTGGAAGTACAATACTGAGTGTAGTTGCAATAACTGGATATTTAAATGATTTATGAAGTCATAAATAGAGATTTAACAAGTAATGAACTGAAGCTAGTAATTCTAGTAAAGAAACCAATATTTGGAACACACACACATAGAGTCCTGCTGAAGCAGTAATCTTGTCTGAGAGTACAGTATTTAAATCACTATTTATTCTATTAAGAAACACAGAAGTTCAATTTTTAGAGTTTTAGGAATTCTTGTGGGACCCCTACATTCAGCCAATCATTTATAAAAGTCATGCTCACATAAAAAAGCAATGCATTATGTAAATAATTCTCTAATTGTAAAGCAAATGCAATTATATGACCTTCCTTGGTAGAACATATAGATCAATTACAGCTTCATATTAAAACCCAGACATGATCTTTGCTGGAAATCCAGATCAATACTAACTAGATCTTCCTAATGATGAACTCCTTTTGCCAAGCACATTGATACTGACTTAGTTGCAAACCCACGTTAGTAGTATTGACACTTTTCTTCATTGCAAACCCAGGTTACACTCCTCTTTGCTTATATACAGCTTAACAGCATCTTCTCTCTCTCTCTCTTTTTTTAATGCAAATCCAAGTTGATACTAATCACACACCTCATTATTACAAGTAATGTTAATGGTATCTGTGTTGTGTTTTATTACTGACAGTAATAATGTAATCAATATAATACTTACTTCAAATCCAGATAAATGGTACTCCTCTCCTTCAACTGCAAATCCCGGTTTTATAATATGGATTCATTCTAATTGCAAATACCAGAGCTATTATGTTAGTTTCTTCTTAATAGAAATTATTTACATTTTATTTTACGCCTCATCAAAAGCAACTTTTGCACAAAGTGTACTTTCATATTTGTACATTTCCTTCTCTTTAATACTTTACTGTCCCCTACAGTGAGTGACTGTCATTTAGCTCTCAGTGGATAGATTAGATTTCACCATCTGTTCTACCTGGTATTAAAATATGCAGCATTAAGGAAGGTAATGTCAGAAAAGAGGTGTTCTTGGCACTTTTCCTGTCCCTTATTTAAAAGGTTCTGGGATCAACTAAGTTAAAGGGTCTTTCTGAACATTTCAGAGCATTGTGGTTTAGGTGTATTAATGATACTTACATATCCAAAGTTCATTGACGTTCATGGAAAGACACCATTGACTTCAGTGGGTTTTGGATTGGGCCCATAACAGGAGGAAGTACTGTGTTGATTCTACACATGGGATAAACTGCATTTGGATAAACCTACACATGTTTCTTATAGTTTGTTTTGAAATGCACCCTCCTTTAAAATACCTCAGGCTGGAGAAATAAATCAATGCTTTTTAAAAATCCAGACAAGGGAAGGAAAATAAGGCTTTCCTCTGGTTTTATTTCATTCTAATGGGTATAAAAATGTGTAGATAATCTTCACAACACATGTTCTAAGCTGCTTTCAGGTTTGATGTGCACAGATGCTGCAACATTAGGTTTCAAAGTTAGTCAGCTTGTAAGATAGATCTTGAAAGGAAAGGGGGGTGGGGAATTGAACAGCAGTTGATGCAGATAAAATAGTACAATGAGTATGTCCCAGAGAGACATCTAATGGCAAGAGTTCACCTGGCATAAATAAGAGATTTTATATATAACAGTATCTCATCTAAGCAAAGAGCTGCCTCATAAACTAATTCAGTTAAATGTTTTCCGGCAGCACCTGCAGGACATTGGACGTAGAACAAAATAACTTAGTTTAGACAAGCAACACTGAAAAAGAAGATAATACTGGAGTGTTATTCCAATGAAATAAAATCCAGTCACACTACTTTGGTTTGATATAAAAATTGTGCTTTTGATCTGTGGTAAAACTACATGTGTATTCCAATTTAAACAAGTGTAGAATGCCATCCTTGTCTGCTCAACGGCAGTTCTGTTTTAGGGCTAGGCTGAGATATTAGGCTCAACTCAGAGGGATGATATGTACCGTATCACCCTAAGAGGAGTGATTGGATTAATGGAAGTTGTCTGTGACCATTCCACATTCATCAGTGGAGGTATGGGACCCGTTAGATGGATAATATGGGTCAGATTCCCCTTGCCAATGCAAACCCTGGTGGAACTGTTTCTGCATACTCAACCTCTCCTCCACTGATAGCCACCACAACCTGAAACATGATGGCCACTAGTGAGAGGACATGTCTACACTTACCGTGGATCGATGCTGCAACGATCGAGGTCGATTTAGCGGGTCTAGTGAAGACCCACTAACTCGACCGCAGATTGCTCTCCCGTTGATTCCAGCACTCCACTAGAACGAGAAGCATAAGGTAAGTCGACGGGAGAGCGTCTCCCATCAATCCAGCACAGTGTAGACACCGCAATAAGTCAACCTAAGCTACATCAACTCCAGATGCATAACTTAGGTCGACTTACCCACGTAGTGTAGATAAGGCCAGAGAGAGGGCATGTCCAGGATGGCTGGGTGAAGCAGCATTGAATCAGTGCATGCCTTCAGCAATCTCTGCTGACAAGTCTGTTCTGGAATCCTTGGCAGAAACTAATGTTGCCATCCTGTGCCAGAATGCTAAGGGGCAGGCAGGTTGAAATGCCATTTGCCTTGCCCTGGGATGAGCCAGCAGCTTGCACTTCCTTGTGCCCATGGGGGTGAACCTAGGCTTATGCGGTGATGCATCCAAACACACACATTTTTTCTTCGGGTACATTTCTGATACTATGTAAAAATGAGATCTTTCATTTCCATCCCATATATTAAGATAGATTTTATTGGTTGAGGTTGAATATTTTGCATGTTAAACCTGGCACGTTTATATTTTGTAGTGCAAGCTTGGTTTCTCTCAATGTATTATACAATGAAAAACACTTGGTGTGTGTTCTACAAAAATATTTTTTTCTGAAACACTGGTAAAAATCAAGTTTAATATTATAGAGGTATCTGTTTTCATACTTTAAGTTAATATATTACTTGGGAACAAGGGGTGGGGGGAAGAGAGACAAAGCAAGATGCATTCTAGAGTAATTTTTTCAGGTATTAGAATCCACTCAATTCTAGTCTACAAAACAATAATGAAAACCTGCATTTCTCATAAGATTAGGGAACAATCTCAAATCTTTTTGTGATCGCTGACCAACTAGGACATATGGGAAATGCCATACAAATGCTTTTAATCTTCAATTTGGCAATTCTTATATATACGCTTGGAAATGTTGCCATCCTTTTGTAATGGATGGACGTGCAGGCTTTAGTGGCATTTTGAATCAGTTCAGTTTTTTTACAGGGCTAATAATTTATAACAAATGAAAATGAAAGTCTCATTACTTGGATGTATATATAACTGTCCCCCACTCTGAGCCTACTCTCGCCACGTACATACTCAGTCTCTCCTTATATAAAGATATTGGATCGATGGTTTCTCTCATCTGTCACCCTTAGAGCCTGGGAGGACAGTATTATGTGAACAGAAGTGTCCATTACTTGACTATTGTGCCCCTTTTCTGTATGTTGAGTTGAATATTGTCTATTTTCTTATTGCCACCACGATGTTACCCTACAATTATTGGAGTTTTGAATAGCTCAAAAACATGTTTGTAATCTCCTCTTTTGTCAGAGCAGTTCTGTCGGAGATTACTGTCTCTTTCTTCTAGTCTGGAAACCAGTGCCATTTTCCCAACATCACCTCCTCAGTTTGAGGTGAATATCCTCAGTAGAGATCCTGCTACTGTGACACCTGGGATGCTGCCCCACTCAGAAAAGTGAGAAAGTAAATTCATAGTAAAATAACTGTGCTTTCCACTCTCTTGTGTGCACAACACACAGCTGCTAATTTAATGGAATAACTCTTATAAATGAAGGATCCAATTCGAGTAGCTGCTCACTGCCTACGCTATAGAGTACAAATGTTTACTTTCCTGTATGGGGTCTACAAAAGAGCAGAAGTAGAACTTCACTGAATAGTCAGACACAACCCACCCAGAGGCTAAGACATATTACAGTGTCCTACCTATAATTTTGATCCAGAGCTGCCAATATATCTACCAGTTGGTAGGCAAGTAACTGCTTATCCATCATTTGATCCATTCTTCATTTGAACAGCTGAATTCCAGGTCTTTCACCCATAAATTCTTTAGAAACGAATAGGTGCCTTTGCAGTATAAACTTTGAGAAAGTTATATATCCTTGAAATCTGGTGAGGAAAATGTCTCAATTTTTCTAATCTATACTTGCTTCAAGGATTTTCACATACATTTGAAGATATTGACAGAAGTCATAAATTCTTTGCAATGTCATTGTTTGCAATGATAAAGAAACAAAATAAATCTCAGGAAGATTTGAAACAAGACTGACATCTTTATTATGGAGCCACAGTAGTTGTAACTAGCTTTTTTTTTTTTTATAAACCCAATTTCTCCTCACCTCCAACACCTTCTCCAAAGAGCTAAAATGGACAAGACGTGTGGAGAGGCAAGATTTTAAAAACTAGAAGTTCTTTGTTTTTTGGAAAAATCTAATCTATTTTGGAATTTCATGTATCTAAAATATCTTAAATTAGAAACTCCATATGTGTTTATTGAGTTGTCCTAGTGTAACGTTGACAGACCCAAGTTGTCGGTGGACAGGATCAAACCTGGGACTTTTGAAGCTTAATATATGAGTCTACTGCATGAGCTAAAAGCCACATCTCTCTTAGCTAAGGCTGTAGCAGACTCATCAATCTCTAGCTAGGTGCCACTAGAGGGCGACAGAATGCCATATCAAGCAGGCCTGGGTTACACTAGGAACAAAGGGATTGCTGTACTGAATCAGACCATTGGTTTGTCTAATCTTTGACAGCGGCCCATGCCAGCTACTTCAGATGAAGTGCAAGACGCCCTAAAATGAAATGCTGTAGCCTTTCTATGGGAGAAGTTTGTTCCTAAGCCCTATCCGTTATGTCCTGATGCATGAGGGTTTAAAGACCTCATATGCTTTCAATCCTTTGTAATCCAAGATGATGTGGGTCTGACAATCTTCTGCTGATACAAAGCAGAAGTGGATAATACCCCCAGGAGCAAAGAGGAAGCAGCTAAGGAAGTGTGGCTCAGAGTAAAGTGTACCCAGGGCAGCACAGCTACACATTGACCATTAAGCAGGACTGGGTGTATAAACACAATCTAGCCCTAAATTTGAAGTGCAGCACAGAATTCTGCCGCTATCCAGAAAACACACACACAAAATTATCCCCAGCTTGGAACATTTTGCATGCAGGGAGAAATTCTGTGAAGTCAAAAACAGGTGAATTGACAGGGTTCAGTCTTGTACTGCATATTTTGCAATGGTCTGATTCCAAGCCATGTGGAGAAGTGGATTATCAGAAGAGCAGAAGTGCTGGAAGTAGCTGGGGGGGGTGTTGAAAACAAAGGCCTCAGTAGAAATCCATGCAGCCTGTACCCCCTGAGACTACTTACAAGTTTACAACATGAATCATTTTCTGTGATGTTATTTTTCTAGACAACTTTTAAAAAAAGTTTAAAGTGAATTTTGTGTTTGTGATATGAGCCAGTTAAAGAACTTTCAAAGTGGAATTTCGGTATCCAATGAATAGGTTCACTATGGTCAATGGCAGTGCAATCTTTACCTTCAGTGAATATAGATTCATAGATTCTAGAACTGGAAGGGACCTCGAGAGGTCATCGAGTCCAGTCCCCTGCCCACATGGCAGGACCAAATACTGTCTAGACCATCCCTGATCGACATTTATCTAACCTACTCTTAAATATCTCTCATCTCTTTTGGAGGAACCATAGCTAGGGTAAAAATTTAGTGTTGTTTCATTTTCCCCATTATTGTCATTGCTGACAAAGACCGTACAGTAACTTTATTTTTATGAGATTAGGAGAAATGTTTCCCATAGGTCTGGCATTCTAGTAGGTTTGTATAGAATCCTTGAATGGCTGAGGTGATGTATTCATGAGTTGCTTTATAAAGTCTGTTAATTCTGCAGCTTACAGGGCTCTATTCTGGACTCTGTAGCAGCTACATATTCTATGGCCTTGCTGAAGAACCTAAACACAGATAGTGGTATGTGAGGCTTTACAAAGACCGTAGCTTCTCTGTATCACTAAAAATATAATAGTATCAATATATGAATCAATGACAGTGAAGTACTGTGTCATCACAGTGGAACACACTACTAACTACTACAAGATTCCAAAATCATAGCTAATCTACAGGAATCATCAGCTATGTTGTACATTAACAGCATGGTCTGGTTATTACTCTGTCTATGGCCTGGTTTGGACACCAGTTACAACCCTCTAGGAGAAAATAATGTGATATTCTTCTCAATAACTGAAAGAATTTCTGTTTCTTTTCATTATTCTCCCTATATCAGATGCCTTTAGGCTAGAATGAGTATATGTAAAGAACAGGTGGTGCAAGCTCTGTTTTAAATTTTAATTATTTTCCATTTCTTTCACTGGGAGGATTCCATCTTTCAATGTGATTTTCTAATAAAAATAGAAACCATTAGGGAATCTTGCAGCTTAAACATTTTGCCACAGTCATTTTATGACATCTGCTTTGATAGTCAGGAACAAAAAAGAAAGACGACAAGCAAATATTTTTACAATGATGGCAGTTTAAAGTTTATAGTTTAAAGTGTTTGTTTGTTTTCTTCATTTTATCACCAGCAAGCAGAACAGAAATGCTATAAAAATGAATTAGCCATTTTTTTCTCCACTTAAAAGATATTGTTTATTCTGAAAATTTTTGAAATGTGGCTTTTGCTTTGTTTAATTAACTAATTTTTTTGTACTGAATAGAAACACATTCAACATTAAATCTAATAAAATAATTGTTCAGGAATCTTCCAAAGAAAAGAAAACCTCTGAGAAACCAAATGAGAAATTGGATATTTTTCAAGATATTTACCTCAGTAATAGTGCCAATAAACATATAAAACTCTATGAAAACCCACTGAAAAGCAGATGATATGAAGTCATTTTAACTTCATATGTTTATGATATTATTTGATGATGTTAGATGTTTTGTACATGTGGCATACATGGTTTAAACAGCTTTAAGACAGTGATAATGCCCTTTTAACATAAAAAAATTGGGTAGATCATGGAATCCATATTTCACATTGTGTTGAGGATTACCAGTCTTTGAGTTTAGCATAAATCTCCAGAGAATCAACAGTAGTTCGTGCAATTGAAACACATACTTGTTTCAAAACATACTGAATGGCATCCAAGTACATAGTGAAAATAATACAGGAAAGATTTATAAATTTATCTTGGAAAAAAATTCCCCCTAGAAATAGGGACTACATGGTTAATAACACATCTGGAAATTAGCTTGAACACCTGAAAAATATGGCACTACTTTTTTACACAAACAACAAACTTATTACATTATATAGGAGTCTATTCTTTCCACTGAATTGTGAGTTTAACTCCTATTAATGATAACAGGAACTTCGTGTGCATATTAAAATAGATCCAAAAAGCCACATTTAATTCCTGGTGTAATTTCATTGTGATATATCAAGGAAGTCACATTGGGGAAGAATTTGGTCCATTATGTGTATATTTTTGTGTGTCTTAACATTCAACAAGTGAGAGTTCATGTTATTTTTAGTGAATCACGTTGATAGAATTAGTCCAGGATAGGGAATGGATTTACATGTTTGGGTCCAACTCAGTTGTCTCTATAATTGGCGTTAACAGGAATCTATAACTGCTTCTTCACTGTCTTACATCTTGTGTAATCATTTAAACCTGTGCAAAGTGAGAGTAAAGTATTACCAAATTAGAATTCTATATGCCATGCAAGTGGTGGTAGCATTTTACATGCACCTTGCACAAGTATTAATGACCACACAAGGTGAAAGACCCTACACAGCTAATGAATATTCACTAAATAAATTCTGTAGGATGCTTTCATAAGTACATCTTTAGAAAACCGAGAGACTGGGGAATAGATGGAGGAAAGCAAGCAGTGGAGGGAGAAGACTGGATAGGTCTCGTTTGTCTCAAGTGTAGAACAAGAAAGTGTTCCGTAAGAGTAATGCAGTTGTGGGATGAGCTGTCTTCCTTTTTTTGACCCTGCTCTCTCCTCTCCCACTAGGGTTATCTGTGATTCTGTCCACTCCCCGACCTCTGCAATTCTTTCTGTCCCAGGCTCCTCTCTTTAAAGACCAAGGGACAGATTCTCCCATAGTTTATGCCTGCTTCTGCACAGCCCCAAGTTGTGGTGTCACAAAGCAGGCACAACCTCCCTTTCACAGAGATCGATGGGGACAGGGCAAGCACCATCCAAAGAATGAGCAGTTCTAGCTGAGGAGATGTGTCCAGAGCAAGTAAGCTGGGCAATGCACTGATTTAGCACATTTCTGCTGCCGTCTCTGGGAAGCAGGGCTCCTGTGGCAACCCGATAGAAACTAAAATGGTCTCTAACCAGTAGAAATCCCAAGCAAGGGAAGCAGTGAAAATATCATGTCCTCACTCCACTCTTCCATGGTAGTGTCCTTTCCTCATTTCTTTGAACCCACTTCTTTCTGTTTTTCTGCCTGTTACTCACACTTTTCCAATAGTTGACTTTCTGTCCCCTCATCTTTTCTTTATACAGTTGAGCATTCAGTCATACAGACCTCACCATCTGGAACAGCTTCCCTGCCCTTGGTTGACTCTAGTCAAATTTCACCTCAAGATGAGTGTGAGGTCACCATCAGTATGCTTGTGCCCTAATCCTAGGGAAGAAACCTAAGATAACTCTGTTTCCAGTTATTGGAGTAATCTGCCAGCAAGGGCAGGGGTCCAGGGTTTAAAGTCTCATTCTTCCTCTACACGCACACATACACACCTCATTCTCCCTATACACACACACAGGCTGCAACTGCGTGAAGCTGTGGGATCCACTCCCTCTCCCAGGGGGTCAGTGGAGTCATCAGAAGTGTTCCACATCTCTCTCTGCAAGTACCTTTTAAAACCTTTCCCTCTATTAAAACTATCAGAACCAACTTGCTGAGCCTTTCTGATGAAACTTGGCCATTCCCCACCCCTTTCTTTCTGTCCTGCCATACTCACAGATGCTACAGAGCCTGCACATTGTGTTGCAACCAGCATAGTTTGCACGTTCTTTAGATAGACTACAATCAGCTGCCAAATGTTCTATGCATTTTTTTTGTATGAAAGGCACTAGACAAATATGAATTGCATTGTGTGGTTTTTTTCTCCTCCCTTACTTTATACTGAGCAGGATGCTAACCATTGTAATTGTTCCATAGCTAACACTTTCTAAACAGAACTCAATGTTCAAACATTTCACAACCTTTTGAGTATTCTTCTCATGTGCTTCGAAGTCATCCATCATTTTCAGCCTTAAATGCTTTGACTTCCAGTGCCTTCCTTAGTGCACAAAGGTAAACCACAAAACCACCTAAATTATTATTTCAATGGAGTGGGGTCTTTATCCTGAAATGCTGGGCACTGATGTCTTTGCGCCAGTTCTTTTCTTTTGAGGGTATGAAAATTTTCCTGTTGTGTTCAGTCATCGGTGTGAAATGTATGGTTTCTCTAATAATCATATGTCACAGAAATGATGTTCCTGCTCAAGGTACAGGGCTTGCTAGCTGACATGAACAGACCAAATACATCTTTATGGCATTTAGCAGAGCCCCTCAAAAAACACTCAATATCTATTTTACCTGTCAGCTCTTGAGACATGTTTATATGTCCAGTGTTTTTTCACTGGAGTAAAAAAACGAACACTTACACCATTCTCAAATGGATTAAAAAAATAAGTTAAACAAGTTAAAATGTTTTGGATTCTGAGGGGAAAGGAGAATAGGCCTTTCCTCAATGCCACCTGACCTGGATCACAAAAGTATGAGGTCACAGATCAGTGTGGCAGGGCCATGGTCTGAGTGGCTGGAAAGAGTTCACAGGAAGCCCAGCTTAAGTCAAAAACCTCTGGGTTTCCAGTTCATTTACAGGCCTCTTATTCCATCAAAATAAGAGCAACGTCTCTGCCCACATTTTCTTGGTGCAATTTGGTAGTCTGTGAACACCTATCAAAAACCAAACAAGAGAGCATAACCAGGACAGAGTTTCTATCTCCAGAGCTTCTTGGCCTGGATTCTGGTCAGCACATTCTTTCCTCTTCTCTTTTGATTGTTTTAAGCGCAGCTGTGTTGAGCTGCACCTGACTTCATCAGCTAAGAGAGTCCACCCTAGCTAGAACTTCAAAAACCCTGCTGGGAATTAACCCAAATTAAACCCATTGTCTGGCCACTGTCTGGCTTGTGGGGCCTATACAGGGTGAGGTACAGCCTGCAGAAATCCCACCAGAGGGCTCAGGGATTCTTCTACACCAGCAGTCCCCCCCCTTCTTTGTGTCTGGAGTCATTTATGCCTCCCTCCTCCCTCAAGCACACATACCGTCACCCGGCTCTGAAGGCAGAATGGACAGCGGCAGCTGCTGGCCGGGCGCCCAGCTCTGAAGGCAGCAGCACAGAAGTAAGGTGGCAATGTGAAAAGTGATATTTGTCATCACTTTTCACAGCCGATTTAGCACCCCATTGCTACCCTTACTTCTGCACTACTACTGTTGTCACCCCAAGGCTGACAGCTGGAGCTTCACTGCCTCCTGGTGAGGGAATGGGGGGGAGGGGAAAGAGAGCCCAAGCCAGGGCTGCCTCCCCATGAGGGATTGGGGAGGGGGGAAGGAGAACCCAAGCCCAGGTGGTGGGGGTCTGGCTGTCAGCCTCGGTGCATTGGGGCTCCAGCTGTCCCTTTATCCCCGCTCTTCAGAAAACATAAAAAAAGCAGATAGCTTGCGACTCCCTTAACATATTCCCAGGCCCCCCTTGGGAGGCCTGTCCCATAGTTGGAGAACCACTGTTCTACTCTAAAACAGTGGTAAGTAGGTATAGTGAACAACTTCCACTTAGAGTCCAGATGTGCTAAACTGGTACCCTTGGTGGGTTTTGTTTATCCTGCCTCTTGATCTTCCAAGGTCATACCTCTCCATGCTTGTTAAAACTATCTGACCTTCTTAGATCTGCAGCATTGGGCTGGACATAGTCCAAGAAAAGTCTTTTAAACATTATTTCTAGTATTGCCTGCTTTGGGTTGATCCTAAAATTCTGAGAGAACAGACTTTCTAGCTGTATTTCTGCTTCAGGTGCCAGCTGGAAGTGCTTAAGCATGAGAAAATAGTGATAAGAAATAGATATACACAACACCTGTCTAAAGGATCCCACATTGTTTTACAAACTGATTTATACAGGGATCACATTATTGACCTTTGAAATGCTGCCCCCCACTGGCATCAAACACCACAATTATTTAACAACAATGCTACATGAATGTGCAACAGTTTAAGACAGGAAGTGCAGAGTGCCGCTCCCAAACAGAACTGCAAGGGTAATTTGGTGTGGAGGAATGCAAATTGAAATTTGATCATAATCTTGGGGTTAACACCATTGCTTTTTTCAAAAATTGCTATGGCATTTTTAATGACCACAAGTCGTCAGGACCTTGTTTTTATCTCTCATCCTAAAGACAGCACCTTCCAATAATGGAGTGTCATTACCACTTCTGGCAGCTCCTAATTAATACTTAAGAATCTCCTATTCAAGCACTGACCTTGCCTAATCCTTTAGCTTGTGAAATGTGACTGGATCACAGCAGAATATGATTTAACTACATCAAACAGAAATAATGGGGAAAAGATGATCTGCACATATTCACATTTCTAAAAAAGAGTTACTGTCATTCTGGTTTTTGGCAAGGGTTCGGTCACTGCTTATTACATCAGAAGCACCTTGCTTATCCCTAGCATGCAGCCATAGTCAACCTAACTCTCACACCGATCATTTGTGAGAAGAGAGAACATTGTTGTGTTCTTCATTTACATCACAATTGTGATTTTCCCAGTTCATGGCGGACAATGCCACTTAAGATAGTTCAGATTTGACTTATAGTACTGCATGTTAAGACAGTGTCCCCCTAAACTACACATTTCTCTAGTGACTTGTAAAAGACTGGAAAACTCAGAGGAGCCTTAACCAGGTCTTAAGTGGCTGTAGCACATGAACTGTTTGCCGTATTGAATAAACACCAGGGGCATTCATTTAAAACCTAACTGCAGGCTGTTCACCTGTATGTAAACCACAACTTCCTGAGTGTGGTGTTCTGTTCCCTCTAGTGGCAGAGATTACTTAGAAATTAAGTAAAAGCAGTTGGCTTTTAGCTCATGCAGTAGAGGTTCATGCACTGAAGTCCCAGGTTCAGTCCCTCCCACCGAAGACCATGGTCTGTTGGTGTTACAAGTGGGGCTCATCTGAGATTTCAACTGGGAAGTCTCTGACGCTCAGGACATGCTTCCTCAGCCAGGGGAAGTATGTAAGCCACACACCTCCTGGGAGTGATGCTCTGTCCCATCTAATGGCACTGAGATCACTTAGAGAGAGGTTAAGGAATTTGCTTTACAACCTTAGCTAAGGGCCACATGGCTTTTGGCTCCAGAGGACCCAGGTTCGATCCCACCCACAAATGACCGGGGTCTGTTGGTGTTACATGTAGTGCCAAGTACAGTGCAACAGATGCTCCTCTCTGGCTGGCTGTGTGGCATTCATTTAAACAGAGCTCCATCTGCAGGGCCTTTGAGAAGCACAAAATAAAAGGAGAGAGAGATGAGGCCGTTCAACAATCTCTTTTCAATTAAGGGGCCTTCCCGTCCTCATACATTCCCTATGGTTTTTAATTAACAGACATTTCTTGGGGAAAGCTGACCCAATTCACTTCCTTGCAAATTGTTTTTTTGCTAAGAGCTGTTGTTTTTGCTGAGCCTCCTAAACTTGTTTGCTGGCTTTCACAAGCATTCCAAGCAGTAATGGTCTCATTGACCCAGTAATTAAAGGAATCCTGTACCTTTTCACTCCGACTAGCTGCCCCCTTTATTCTTCCTTATTGTTCTCTTTGCAACACCACTAGCAGATGGCCAGAGATTTTTCACCCTTTCAAAAGCTTCATGTTTTTCCCATCTCATCAAGCATGTCTCAGCCCTGCTTAATTAGCTTAAGGCTTTTCAGCCCCCAGGGGAGATCAGTTAAAGACCTGAGCAATTTCAATAAAGAGCTTGAAAAGCAAATCCTGAAAGGTTAGGCATATCTGCAAGAAAGCACAATATTATTTGGTGGCAGAGACCATTTGCTCGTTCACTCTCTTCTCCCCGCCTTCTATTTTTAATTTTCAGAATAGTCATGAAACCTCCTGGGTTTCTGTCTGGGTTTGTGTGTATTTGATAGGTGGCAGTATTTAACTGAGGACTTTGACCCTCAGGCTAGGTCAGAGTTCAGATGCTTTTAACTGATTTCAATCATGAGCTGCTGTGTAGGTACCCTTGAGTAACAGAAAACTGCAAACACAATTAGCTAGCCAGCTCTATAAGAATCTGTTGGGTATTTATTATTATTATTGAGTTGTTTGAAACTAGCGTGTGAGCTTTATTTACAGATCAGAGCAGTTGAGATGAAAGCTAGATTAATTAACAGAAAAACAAATTTGCATCCTGCTTTCTATTTGACATGGAACAACATTTGTTTTTGCATAGTCACATATGTACTTTTATTATTAATCTTAAGCCATTATCCATATATCTAATTATCTAATTGGGCAAGGGCTTTTTAAAAAATCTTTTTTCTCATACCTCACACTAGGAAGCTGCTTAAATGTGTGAAGCACAGATTTTCTGTGGGATGTCAGATACACCACAGATGCCTTGTGGACATTTGCCATATAATTGAATTATATACTTTGTGCTTTGCATGTGCCGGCAAGTGAGAGGACCCAAGCGTCAGGTGTTGTGTATCAGTACAATTAAGCACCTACTAATTTAGCCACTCTAGAGATAAATATTTGGGTATAATTAAATTACTAGATGTAAATACAAAAAATCATCTATTAGATTATAGGAAAATGTGGGATTTTCTCAGTGAAATCTATTATTTGATCTAAATTGCTGCATTTTTTCCAGCAAGATTTGTGTTTCAGGGTTAGGGTTGCCAGCTTTCTAATTGCTAAAAACTGGACACTCCAGCCCTGCCTCTCTCCCCTCCCTCCGCCTCTTCTCCCTAGGTTCTGCCCACTCCCCCCCGTAGCTGGTGTGATTGAGCAAGATGGCGCTGATTCATGAGACTTAGAACAGCATAGGAGGGTTAAAAAAAGTGTTGTTCTTTGCCTTTTGGAATTTTTTTTCTCATATTTGATTCCTTTCTACAACAAAATTCTCCACAGAAAAATCATGTAGAAAAAAAAACCCCGAGGAGTGTTCATTAAATGTCTCACCTGTTCTGTAGGGAGGCTTTCCCCACATACCATCTCAGGGACTTTTTTTATTTTTAAAAGAGAAAACTGATGGCACACTCAAATGAAGCAAACCTATTGAGCAGTTTCAGTGTGGTGTTATACAAATACATATTGACATTTACCCAATGTGCATCTATTTGCAATTGTGTCCTAATATTTAGGGCTTGTCTATATTAGAAAAGTAACTCAATTAATTTGAAGTCTGTGTAGTTAAATAGGTGATATCCTCTAATGTAGATGCACTTGGACCCATTTAGCATGTACTAGTAAATTACTAAATTAAACTAAACTGATTTAAGTGAGGGTTAAACGGGGTTACGCGCCTCTACATTAAGTGAGAAGTACCGCCACCACCATTAAGATCCAAAAACAAAGTTTAAAAATCTTCCTATAACTTGGTTAAAAGCCCATCCCACCTCTTTTCTATGTGTTATTAGATACCAAATGGTACAGGAATGTGTTTTTTTTCCTTGGGTAGAGGGCAAATGAGAAGCTCCACAAACTTAGGAAAGGAGTGCTTCAGCTCTACAAACAAGGATGCCTTGCTAAAACATAATAGCTCAAGATAATGCCAAACAAACCTGGCAGCATCTGTAATTCTGCAATAAAATGCAGCAACCCTTTTGCCAGGCTGCTGCTAGCTACTCCCCCCATTTTCCATAGTCCTAATCATCTTGTTTCTGTTTTAGACTCTCCAAACAGCTGATTCGCGCGCCGCTGCTCACCCTCCCTCCCAGGTTTGAGAGCCTGGGAGGGAGGGAGGGGGAGACTCTGAGTGGCCGCGGCGCGCGCGCCGCTTCTCCCCCTCCCTCCTAGGCTTGAGAGCCTGGGGGGAGGAGGCAGGGCTGGGGATTTGGGGAAGGGGCGGAGCTGAGGTGGGACCGGGGATGGGGTAAGAAAAAAACGGAGGAAGGGGGAAAATTGTTTCTGCTTGGGGCGGCAAAAATCCTAGAGCCGGCCCTGCATTTGGGGCTTCCTCTCCATGGCCTTCCAGTAAGTCTGCCCCTTTCCTGCAAACCTAGACTATCTGACCAGTGAATTCTCTTGTGATCTGTAGTCTTTACATAGTACAGCACTTAGACATTGCAGACATGCATTACAGAAATGCCTTAGGGTATGTCTGTACTACCTGCCGGATTGGCGGGCAGCGATCGATCCAGTGGGGATCGATTTATCACGTCTAGTCTAGACACGATAAATCGACCCCTGAGCTTTCTCCCGTCGACTCCTGTACTCCACCACCGCGAGAGGCACAGACAGAGTCAACGGGGGAATGGCAGCAGTCGATTCACTGCAGTGAAGACACCGCAGTGCGTAGGTCTAAGTACGTTGACTTCAGCTATGCTAGTCCCTTCCCACCCTATGAAAAATTGTTTTTCTTTTAAATGTTTGGGATTTGGGTACAAAAAAACACTAAAAGTTTTTAAGTCAAAATTGTGAAAATAAAAAATTTCCACTGAAACCTTTTTAGTTGTTTTGCGGGGGTGGAGGAAGAGACTATGAAATCCTGAGAAACTCTCTTGAAAACAGACATTTCCTGAAAAAAAATTCTATGTAGCCATTAAAGCTCTCTTCTTTTTGAAAAAGCTTTAAGGGAAAATGTCTGAGCAGCTCCAGCTGTTCCTTTCCAGTCATTCCCCCTCTTACCAAGCTGTTTCCCCTATCTTTGAAGAGGATGCTGCAGGTGCCAGCAGTAGCAGTGGCAGCATCTGTTCAAAGTGCTGGCTGTCGAGAAGTACCAATTTTGTGTGCTCTGGGCCTGTGCATTGCCTCCGTTTGTGGGAGAATCTGTTGCAGGGGTGTTGAGAGTGAGGTAGCCAGGAACTTTGAGAGAGCCTCTGGGAGTTGCAGCCATGCTGTGCGTTTGAAGGATGAAGCAGCTTCCAAAGTGTTGAACTCTGGGAAAGGCGAGGCGCTGGTTTGAGAGACCTGCAAAGCTTGGCTCGGGTTGTATTTTTTCTGAATTTTCCCGCTATTGCAAAACCATAAATCTAACACACATTCTAATTTAGAAACTGATGTGGACTTTAGTCCTGGAAAATCACCCTTTCTGCATCACTCTCGCTTACATATCTGTACACAGAGATTATCAGTAAAGAATCAGCATTAGCCAACATTACCATATAGTGCTAGCTGTAATTACCATAGGCTGAGGAGGAGCAAGGATGCTCTGTAGTTAAGTAACTAGATGAGGGCTCAGGAGATCTCAGTTCAGTTCCCATCACTCCCAAGTGATCAGCACCTAGCAGTTCCCATTAACAGCAATGGGTTCTCAGCATTTAACGAATCCGGTCCACCTCATTGAGGTTCTTAAATGGGAGCAGAGCACTTTGAAAATAATATTTCCCCTTATTTAGGTGCTTTAATAGGAATCGCAAGCTAAATAAGAAAGCAACACTTTATGTCTCTTTGCTATTTAAATTGTAAGTTCTTCAGGCAGGGGACGGCTTCTTACTCTGTATATGTACAGCGCCTACCTGTAGGTTGTGCCATAATATAAATAATAATACTAATAATACTTAAAATAGATTATCTGTGCTAACAGCTAGTGAATGTTGACTTTTTAACAGCTTTCACTGTACACATGCAATGTATATAGTTATTGGAGGGAAGTTCATTGTTGAGTTTCTTTATGTTCTTTGTAGTTTTTATTTTAAAGCTGTGTAGGGCAGAAAAATGGAAACTGTAAACAGCATCACAAATTGCATAGAGTTTTAAACCTATAAAAGAACTCAAGAGATAATAATAATAAAAAACCAAACCAAAAACTAATAAACTTTGATTGTAAGACTGAAACTAAAATCCGCTATTGGCAGAGCTGTACATACAGTAAGGATGGTTTGAGACCAGTGCCTTAATTCTAGGTGAAATCACTCCTAATCCTTTATGGCTGAATCCTTCAGTTTTATCTGTGACCCTGGGAAAATGTCTGCTAAGGCTGAAGTCACTTGCACCAAGAGATTAGCAATCTTTGCAGTCTTTGGAAAGCTGTTGTAGTTCCCATGGCAGTAAAAGATGCTAAAGGATTTGGGGAAACTCTATGGAAAATGACAATCCTCACACTGACTTGCAAGTTCTTTCTGACCTTGACGAGGAGAATTAATGTACGACTAGATCCGTTAGAGGCTAATTCTGACCTAGGCTCCATGTGCCATTGGTGGCTCCTTAGTAGTTGAGGTGAACTGCTAGTATGGGTAATCTGAAAAAGACATTGCTATCAGTTGGGTGGAGTCACTTTTTCAGGCTGTTTTTTTTTTAAACCTTGTGTAGTGGAAATATATGTTAAAGGAAAACTTCAGGCATTCTGCTTGTCTGCAAGGACACAAGATAAGAAGCCCTTTTTATACATAAATCATGAAATCTGGTCCAAACTCTGCAGTCCTTCTTTAGCAAGGAGTGTAGCCTGAGGAAGTGTAACTTGCCTTTAAATGCACGCCTCATCCTCTAGTGGGATAGAAGCCTGCTATTGCCTCTAGTTAATAGAGATACTCTTCTAGCTCATTTGGTAGAGGTCAGGAATTTGGTGCTGAAGGTCCTCGGTTGAAGCCCTGCTGACAATCCACAGGTGTGTAGGAGGCACTATAGAAGTGCCAAACACTACTGCGTTTGGCCTCATAGTTCACTGATTAAAAATTACAGGTGGCATTTCTAAGTATCTCACAAACCCAGCAGCCCTATGCCAGCTGACCCTGGTCAGGACTGGGACCTCACATGGTCCAGAATCTTGTCAACCTATTAATAATTCAGGCCAGCAGGAGATTTCAGGAAACATTGCAGATTTTATTCAACAAAAATTACAATCATCTTGCTGAGCCCAAGACTCTGACAGCTTACGTGATGGGGACTCTGGTTTTATTGGTCAACCTTTCTTTAACATCTCATGTGGAGCTCTGTAAATTATATTCGGTTCAGAGAAAGCAAAAGCCAATGTTTGCACGGAGATTTTTTAATTTATTTGCTTTGGTCAGAGTAACATGTTCCTTGAGTTCACTGACCACCACTTACAGTTTTAGGCTCTGTTTCAGTAGTACAGCAGTGTAATTTTAAAAGGACTGTCACTTGAGCCATGATTTTCATATCCACATTTAAGTTCCTATATAAGTGACCAGCTGTTTTAAAATGCTAAGCAACCAACAGCTCTCTTTGAAGCCAGACTTTTTGAAGTCGGTGGGAACTGCCGGGTGCTCAGCCCTTTTGAAAATCAGGGGCACCAAAAAAAGAATTTAGAATCCTAACTTTAGGCACCTATTTTTGAAAAGCTTGACCTCGGTCTGCTGGCTTCTGGAAAAGTCTGTGTGATAAAGTAGTCTTTCATGGGAAGAAGGAACATGCTCTCCAATGGCGAAAGGAAGAATCTTCATCTATTTTTATTCTATTTTAAGAGTTACATAAAGCCAGAACCTGCAGGTTTCATTTTTCTTGCCGACAGTTTGAGGCTGTTTTTTCTAAGGTTTGTGTTCTTGGCTTCCAATTTCTTTGTGGTGCCCCTGAAATGTTACGAGCATTGAGGAATCTGTAAAAATACAGGCTGAAGGCAAGAGAGTTCAGCAGAAGTTCCACTTTAGTTTAACAGCATGACGCTTGGCTGCTATTCACTGAAGCTCATTTTGTCAAACAGCAGTGATCACGCCTAGTCAGACGAATCTTGGCTTTGCAACAGCAATTTCTATTTTAAATGTTACTTTCTATGGGGTCTGTGCTAAATTTTCATCATTGTCCGAATTCTAAAATGAGCCCTCCTCTCCCTTGTTCTGTGATGTCATCGGACAGCCCATCAGCCACAGAAAGTTCTTTATCAGCAAAGAACCTCTGTGGACATCTGGAACAAACACCTGCAGCAGTTTGGTGTGGCTGGGAACAAAGCTACCGAACCTCACAGAGATCTTCCTACCTAAAGGGCCAAAAACCAACATTTGCATCCCCTCCTCCCCCCCGTAAGACCAACAGCAATTCTAGTGAGTGGGGAGAAGCTCTCCAGAGGCACTGCGAGATCAGCCTCATGGCGGAAGGTTTCTGAGCTGGTGAAACTGGCCTGTGAAACTCTACCATGCTGGGTTTTGCTTCTCCGTAGCACATCAGACTTGCCTGTGGTCTTTTGAGGAGAGGTGTGCACAGTAGATTGTACCTGATCTTCCCCAAGCAAGCAGACCTTTTAGGTAGGGTGACCAGATGTCCCGATTTTATAGGGATGGTCCCGATTTTTGGGTCTTTTTCTTATATAGGCTCCTATTACCCCCCACCCTCTGTCCCGATTTTTCACACTTGCTGATTGGTCACCCTACTTTTAGGGTGCCAGGGGAGACTTGTCTCTTGCCTTCCAGGTTACTTGCAAAAAATCCCTCCTGTTTTGATTCCTCTCCTGTCTTCCTCCTGCTGAATCTCTTTCTGTAGATGCAAAGAGATGTCTCCCCATTGCTGATAGAACAATTGCAGGAAGGCAAAGCAGCAGTGAGATAGGGTTTGGTTTAGAGCAGGGGTTCTCAAACTTCATTGCACCGCGACCCCTTTCTGACAACAAAAACTACTACACAACCCCAAGATGGGGGACTGAAGCCTGAACCCACCCGAGCTCCACCGCCCAAGGGCTTCAGGCCAGGCAAAGGGTCTATAACCTGAGCCCTACCGCCCAGAGCTAAAGATCTAAGGCTTGGGCCCTGGGCAGTGGGGCTTGGGCCCCAGGTGATGGGGCTCGGGCTTCGACCCTGTGCCCCAGCAAGTCTAAGCCAGCCCTGGCGACCCCATTAAAATGGGGTCTCGACCCACTTTTGGGTCCCGATCCACAGTTTGAGAACCACTGGTTTAGAGCCTAGAAGAAAGCAAGAAACTAAAGTGGTGGAGGGGAGTCCCAAAGAAGGTAATATTTAATATAAAAGAAAAAACTTAAAACTTTAGACCAAGATAGATCAATAGTTGAGCCTGGCCATCATTGTTTTGCAAACTATGGTCAGTGGGGAAAAAAACCTCCAGCAATATGAAATAAAGGATGATTATCATTTCATGAACTTCTTGCCTGTAGTATGAATAATTAGAATTTCCCGTCTATGGTGTAACTTTCCCTGAATACAAATACTGATACTCATTAGAGCCCAGAAATTACAAACCAAAGGAGAAAGTTTGAAAAAGTCTTCAGGACTGCAGTCATGTCTTTATGTAACTCTTACTGAGAGCTGATATAAAAGGAAGGAAAATCAAAGAATAACAGTGGCACAGCACATTTATTTCAAACCCTGACATGCATATTAGTTTAACTTCCCATTGTGAGGCAGAAAGAACATTTACATTTTTAGAAAACATTGCTGAGTAGCTCTTTTCAAGACAAAAAGCAGGCATGTGACTTTTTCATATGGAGTCTTAGTTTTCCCTGTCTTGCCATATTGGATTTCCAGCAGCTTCACCAAGGCCAAAATTCTCATCTCTTTTCTGGTCAGCACTGTGAATCTTGAATTTTGCTCTAAAATCTTCTCCTTCGAGTATGGCAAATAAATGTCACCAGTTTGCCTACCTTATGAATCTGATCTCCAGCCTTGCCCGGAAATACCAACCAAAGCCATTCCGTTATGTGATGATTTAATTCAGAATTCATAAACTCTTAGGCACTGATTCTGCAAACACTTGCGCAAGTGTGTAACTTTACTCATCTGAGTGGTTTCCATTAAAGTTCTCTTTTCTGTTATGCCTTACAATAATATGAATACATACTTTATGCTTCCATTAGAGAGGGGGATGTACATACTTTGTAATTAAATTACTTTTAGGCACTGCGCTGAGTAAAGGACAGTATATAAAGTGGACCATTCCAGGAATAAGTCCAGGATGCATTATGATTTAAAGACACCCTTGAGGGGCAGAATTTCTCCCCACCCCCACTCTGGGTCAGTGAAAGGATGTAGTAATTTGTTGCTGGTATAGGCCAGCAGAAAATTATAGCGCCATCTGCATTGGCTTAGCTGTGCTGGTCAGGTTGAAACCGACACTCCATAATTACTAACCTCTTCCAGCCCATTCCTCGCCCATCTACTCCAAAGCGGGGCAGGATAGAGGTTATAGAGGGATTCTTCTACCCTTTTCCTCCCTGAGCATACACTGAGTCCGAGTCACAATCTACCCATCTTGTGTGCAACTTGCAAGTGTTGTGTATGCAAATTAGGCATAGACTGTTGGTTCATTTATCAGGCTGAATTTAGTATAAAGTATTTTCTCTGAATGTACAATAATCCTCTGGTTGAAAAGAAAACACTGTAGAAGTAAACATTTAGCTTAATAGGTTTCTTCTGAATGTGAATTTTTCTGACTGGGTAATAAATAAATCCCTGAAAATGAGGGTTGAACAGGAAAGTGCTGACTGACTCTTAAGTTTAGTGGTGGTTGGTATTACACACAGCTTATGAGTTGGCCTGGAGCCCTTAATTAGAGCAGAACACACAGTGTCAGGTGTTTATAGCTATTCTTGAACTTCGATATTGATTTTTGGGAGAGATCTTAATCAGTTTGGTTGGCTCAGAAGTTTGTTTCTTAAATCATTAAGCTCCAGCTGCAGCTGTTACGTATAGAATGCTCTAACGACAGGTGTGCATGCTTTCCATCTTCCTCTAAGGCTAACTAGTATTTGTTCAGTCCCTGCTCTGTTGAAGGAAGCCTCTGGAGCAGAAATCAGCAGGCAAAATATCATGTTTGTGAAAGCAGCACAAAATGTCCAGAAGCCAAAATTCAGAGACTGTTTTTTTCTGTACAGCTCATTTAAAGTTTCATCAAAGGAGAAGGAAAATTTTTCTTCATATGCTCCATCTTTTATCATTGAGAAATTCTACACACTTCATGATAGAAAAGAAAATGAACCCCGACATTTTATTTATAAAGCATTCCAGTACTGCCCTTGAACATGTATATTTTTAAAAACTATCCCATATGCTCTATGGACTTTTCTCTACTTTTAAAAATATTATATTCTGAGTAGCTCCAGTCCTGCAGTCAGATGTGCAAAGGTAGACATTTACTCTTGAAAGGATCCAACTGCAGAATAAGGATCATAACAGCACAATTCCTGTGAGCCGATTTAGAACAGATCAGTGTTTACCAGCTGCTGTGCATAAACTAATAAAGCTAAAGAAGAATTTAAAGATATGGAGTCGATTAGGATGGAGGAAAGTCCTCTTCTAAAAAGGTGCAGAATGTTCACTGATCTTTTTTTTTATACCAAAACATTACTGAACATATGGAATTCTTGCTTCTCTGTAGGTCAGTCACTGCTCCTTTTAAAGCAAGAGAATGTCACACCCTGCCCACACTGGCTGTGTAAATGCAACATAGTTACAGACTTAAAACAGAGTGCTTTATACTGTATCTGACTAGTCATTGGGATGGAAACAGCCTTGCTATATATACACATTCACAGAAGACCTGTTAACTGGTAATATCAAGTTTAAATACAAAGACATTTCAACCTGGTGTTTCCTGCATTCTAGTTCTGATTATTCAGGTTCTTATTATGGTTTCTCTATTTGACTTTTACATGCTGTCTTCTATAGCCTTGTATAAAAAAAAATGTAAAACTACAGTGTACTTGAAAGGTCACATATATTTATAGCTCTTTATGTTCTACCTTGAGCTTCTTCTGTTTCCTGGATTACATTATTTTATTCTCTTTGAATTTGCAAAGTTTAGTCTTGGTATTTCTGTAATGTTGATAAACAATAATCATGTTTCTCATCATAGCACATACATTATTAATTTCTGTTACTATCCTTCTCCCTAAACTATATATCTTCCCTATTTATCTTCCTCCTTTTGCTGCTTTTTCTGTTATTTTAAGCTCATTGTACCCAGCAATCGTTCCCTTAACAAGGAATCCAGATGAATGTTTTCCAATATTATTTGACTCAGCCATAATCTCTCACTGAAAGCAGTGACCCCAGAAATGTACTGTTGCAGTCATAATGCCAAGCAGCCCTGCCTCTTCTGTCCAATAATTCAGGCACAGTCCACCTTTTGCATTATAACTTAGTCTACGATTTAGTCATGGGTATTTTTAGTAAAAGTCATGGGCAGGTCCCGGGTAATAAACAAAAATTCATGGCCCGTGACCTGTCTGTGACTTGTACTATAAATACCCCTGACTAAATCTTAGCTAGGAGGGCCGCTGCTTTGGGGGGCTGCTGCTTGGGGAGGGGAGTCCTGAGGCCAGGGCACCAGCTGCTTGGGGTCCCCAAGGCCAGCTGCACCAGCTGCCGGGGGCCACCGAGCAGCAGCTGTTCCAGCCACCCGCAGGGCTGCCCATCCGCCGCTGCTCCCGCCGCTGCTCCCTCCACCCCTGGGACAGTCATGAATCCATGACTTCTGCGACCTCTGTAACAGACATGGAGCTCTAATTATAACTGGTACCTGCATGCCTAGCTTCTCCATTGTGCCTTGGTATAAGCAGTGGTGGATGAATCTCAAAAGTTTTATCCCATACTGTAGTGAGATGGTGTGGCTCCCCACCGCCCCGGAGGGGGAAGAGCCCATCCGGAGGTCGGAGTGGGCGGAGCTAGGGAGCTCTGAGCCCGCCCCTCAGAGGGTCAGGCGGCGACCTGGAAGTATAAAAGCTGGTCCTCACAGCTCAGTCAGGCCCCAGCCACTGGAGAGATCAGATGTCTCCAGCCTAGCTCATGACTGGGAAGACCCCGCGGCCCAAGACGGCCGCCAGGACTGGCCGGACCTGCCCTGCGCCCGCTATCCGGAGGAGCCGCAGGGCCTGCCGATCAATCCCTGCCCTGATGAACCCATGGTCCTGGATCCCGCAGAGGCCAACACCAGGACCCAGGAAGGCCCCGAGGCGGAGTGTGAAAGGAGCCCGGGGGCAGCCGACCCAGTCTGGCTGCAGCACTGCCAGAGCCCATGTCAGTGTGTTGCGGCCAGCATCCCCACTGACAGCTGTGGGTCTTCTGCTGCTGCTAGGACCCCGGGCTGGGATGCAGTGGAGTGGGAGAGCCTGCGTCCCCCCGCCACCCAACCCGTGGGTGGCAGTCTTCTCCTCTCCCAGGCCTTTTGAGGCTTGGGGCCTACTATTGTTGCTCAGCCCTGACTGAGGTCCTGAGCTCCTGACTCAGTGTTTGTTGCCCCGCCCTGACCTAGGGCCTGGGCTTAATACCTTGTACTCGTTTGTTGCTCAGTCCTGACTGAGGGCCTGAGCTCCTGATGTAGCATTATTGCCCGCCCTCAGCAGGGCCAAGTTTACCGTGTTCTTCCAGTTACAGCAAGAGCTGCCGAGGGAGACCCCATGGCCAGACGAATTTCCCAAGCTCACCAGTGTGTAGTGAGCCGGTGTGGCTCCCCGCCGCCCCGGAGAGGGTTGAGCCCCGGCAAACTCTTGTACACATACTTAACTAAATTTTACAATTCTTGGAAAGGACTTTTCCCTCCTCCAGTTCTTAGCCAATCCATAGTGTCTATCTCCCCATGAAATCCCCATCACAGTAAGTCCAGATGTCTTGTATCTGTAGTTTTCCCTGTCTTTCAACTGCTCACTCTTCAGGGAGCTACACAGAACTGAGAGCGTACACAGTTGTCTCTTTTCTACCTACAGCTGTTCCTTTTGAGAAGTCCAGAGGGTCATTTTCTCTTTCTGGAATAATAAGGCCCTCTTTGTCAGCATCATCTGGCTTACTTATGAGACCCAAGGCCTCTCTGCCGCTCTTTATATGCTTTATCTGCAGCTTTCCTGTTGTTGCATCCAAGAATATCTAAAACACCTTGGAAGTGTAGTGTATACATGACTGGATTGGATTTGGTTCTCTTGAGGCACATTGTGCACTCAGGGAAATAGCTAAAGGAAATTCCAAAGAGATGCCAGGTTTTGAAGACACGGTAAAAGTGGAGTACAGAAGGCCTGCTAGACTTATTGGCTACCTTCATCAGAAATTCAAAATTAGAAACTAGGTCTTCAGCCCAGATTAGGACTTCTTTGTGCCACTTCAATGGCCTGCCTAGTGCTCAAGGGAGGAAGGAAGATGGCTTAGAACCTACTTTGCATCCCTCTAAATGAGGGAGCACCAGAGATGATAAGGACCAAACATGAGTTCAACACAGCCGAAATTTTGAGAACAAGTGGAACCTGCAGACAGAGCCAAACTCTAGTCTGACCGAAACTTCAGGCCAGTTCTCATTTTACATTAGAACATAAGAATGGCCATACAGGGTCAGACCAATGGTCTATCTAGCCCAGTATCCATCTTCTGACAGTGCCAGATGCTTTAGAAAGAATTAACAGAACAGGGCAATTATCAAGTGACCCAACTCCTGTCATCCAGTCACATGTTTAGCGACACCCTCCATCTCTGACCATCTTGACTAATAGCCATTTATGGGACTATCCTCTTTGAACTTATCTAATTCTTCTTTAACCCAATTATAGGTTTAGCCATAATAACATCCCCTGGCAATGAGTTCCACATGTTGAATGTGCATTGTGTGAAGAAGTACTTCCTTATATTTGTTTTAAGCCTTCTGGCTGTTAATTTAATTGGGTAAGCCCTGGTTCTTTTGTTATGTGAAGGGGCAAATAACACTTCCCTATTCACTTTTTCCACACCATTCCTGATTTTATAGACCTCTATCATATTGCTCCTTTGTCATCTTTTTTCTAAGCTGAACAGTCCCGGTCTTTTTAATCTTTCCTTGTATTGAAACTGTTCCATACTCCTTAACATTTCTGTTGCCCTTCTGTGTCCCATTTCCAATTCTGATATATCTTTTTTTGTGATGGGGAAACCAGAACTACATGCAGTATTCAAGGTGTTGGCATACCATGAAGAGCGAGAGAGAAAAAACACACACTTTTGCATTATCCCCTTGGTTTGTGCCCATCCCAAACTACAAACAAGTGACACATTTTGAAAATAAATGTCCTGTGTTCCACACATTGACATTGGTAGTTTCTCATTTTTATAACAGAATAGGTAAATATAGTCTGGGAAGAAGAAAATACATTTTTAAACTGAAAGGGACCAGATCCCCAGCTTGTGTAATTTGGTCCGATTTCATTGGCTTTTAGGATTAGGATCTGGCCAAATGTTTTGAAAACCTAGCAAAAGGTCAAAAATTGCAAGAAAAATGAGGGAAAGGGGGAATTCATAGATTCCAAGGCTATAAAGGACCAGTGAGATCATGTAGTCTGACCTCCTGTATAACACAAGCCACAGAACTTCCCCAAAATAATTCCTAGGACACAGCTGTTAGAAAAACATCCTATCTTGATTTTAAAATGGATAGTGATGGAGAATCCATCACAATCCTTAGTAAATTGTCCCAGTGATTAATTACCATCACTTAAAAATTTATGACTTATTCCCAGTCTGAATTTGTCCAACTTCTAGCCATTGGATCATGTTGTACCTTCCTTTTCTGTATTGAAGAGCCCATTATCAAATAGTTGTTCCCCATGTGGGTACTTTCAGACTGTAATCAAGTCACACCTTATCCTTCTCTTTGTTAAGCTAAATAGACTCAAGGAGCTCACCCCATCAGTATAAGCATGTTTTCTAATCCTTTAATCATTCTCACGGCTCTTCTCTGAACTCTCACCAATTTATGACCATCCTTCTTGAATTATGGACACCAGAGATGGACATGGTACTCCCACATCAGTCATACCAGGGCCAAATACAGAGGTAAAATAATCTCTCTATTCCTACTTGAGATTCTGCTGTTTATGCATCTGAGGATCACATTAGTCCTATTGGCCACAGCTTTTCCATGGGAGCTCATGTTCAGCTCACTGGCCACCACAACCCCCAAATCTTTTTCAAAGTCACTGCTTGCCAGGAGAGGCCTGTAAGCACGGCCTACGTTCTTTGTTCTCAGATGTATACATTTACATTTAGCCATATGAAAATGCATATTGTGTGCTTGCGTCTAGCTTACTAACCAAATGAAAGGGAAACAATGATAGTACTTTTGTATCACTTTCCTTGTACAAACATTAATTTTCATAATGCCCCTGTGTGGTCTGTAAGTATTATCACCCCCATTTTACACTCAGGGAAGCAGACGCTGAGAAGTAAAATGACTTACCCCAGGTCACACAGCAAGTCAGTGGCAGAGCTCAGAAGAGAATTCAAGGTCTCCTGACTCCCGCGGTCATGTCCTTTCTAATGGCTCATATTGCATCCTCTCCATGTCACCTCCCTCTATTAAATCCAATGAAATCATAGGGATTACTTGCAGGAGCACGGCTTACAGCACTGGGTCCTTAAATTGAAAACTCCTCCGGGCAGATAATGTGTCTTAATTCTACGATTTTTAATATAAGCAGGCAACATTTTAGTCATGTTAATAGCCAAGCAATTTAAGCATGTAACAAAAGCTTCAGAGTGCTCCATTTTAGTTATTCCCTGCAGTAAAGTGCTTTTCTGATGAGAGATTTCATATCAAGAACTATTGAAGAAAACTGAAGCTGGTGCCACCATAGCCCCTTATGCAGCTAAGACCCCATTAGAGTGAAAACTTGAAAAACGCTTTTCTTAAAATTGCATGCCCCTGTATTCGTGAAGAGCCTGCTGTATATATAGATTTATGCTGTTGCTAAAGAGAGACAAAAGGTACAAAGAGTTCCTGATGGGCATTACTGAGCTGAGAATCACCCAATTTGTGTGGATCCTCTGGGAGCATATTGATGAGAGACAGCCCTCATTGCCCTCCCATTACTGCCACCACCTTAGAGGAAGGGAGGCATAATGAGATTTACCAAGAAGGTGTTTGATCAAAGACTGGAAGGGAAGGGGGAGAAGCTAGTCTGAGACACTTTCAAAGTCACATTTTAAAACCGGCCATTTCCATATTTCATAACAGTGCTTGGGAGCGGCAGCCACCCCTTCTATAAATGTCAGCGCAGTGTTACAGATCCACACGCACAGACACATACTGCTGGCACAGACACACACAAGCATAGACACACACAGCTGGCATGATGCCTGCTGTAGTGGAGGTACAGGAAGCCTAATGACATGGCCAGCACCCCAGAGGGTGAAGGTAAACATTCTGTTCCAATACTAAGGAGCTGCTGTGTGAAAGTCACTAGTCGTGACATCCTCAGCCTGGCATCAAGAGACAGCACTTGCCTTTTTCGAAGGAACAGATAAGCTAATGTTGCAGCAAGTTCAAACGCCTCTGAAATCTGCATGCTTTCCTTTCTTTTCATCCTGCAATGCCTAAATGCTGAGTTTTTGATCAAGGTAAAACGCTCCCGATTAGCAGATGGTGAGGTTTGTCACTAATGAAGCTGCGTTCAGCAGCAATATGTAAATTTACACTGGTTCATCTGTGGTTTCCTGATCTATGGTTGGTGAGTGTAAGGGAGAGTATCTGTCCATAGAGTTTCTCAAAATTATAACAAAAAGGGTATTGGAATGTCCTCAGTCTCTGGGTACTACCAGTATTATGGTTGATGATTTAGAAGTAGGTACCGTGAATCTTCTGTGAGTTATACTATTGGTCTGGTCAAAGAAAGGTAGGTCACCAGGAAGGGATGTATCAAACATGAGTCAAACTGAGCAAAATCACTCTCGGGGCATGGAGAGCTTCAATTTCTAAGCAAGGCAGCATTTATAATGCTACTAAAAACAAAGCAGTAAACAAAGTACATGAAGGTTTGACAGTAACATTAGCAAACAGCCACAGTGAAATGACTGAAAAAAATCAGCTGTGCCTACTTGCAAGAAGAAGAAAAAGGGAATTGTTTTTGACAGACAAAACAATGCAGCTGGGGGGTCGGAAGAGTTTGTCTTTTATTTTTTGCGGCTGTGGGTGAAAAATTGCGCTATTAGCTTTTAGCCAGAAGAATAAAGACCCCCTTTTTCAGTGTTCTACCTAATTAGGAGAAGTACATTTACACCTAACATTGAGATATTAAGTTTTATGTAATAGGTAGAGTGGAAACTGGGTCATTCAGACTAAGTAGAACACAGATTTCATATTTTTATATAAAGAAAATTTGAGGTTTGAAAGCTGTTTCCAACAAGGATTGAAATGGGTACGCTATTTCTAGAGCCGGGCAAATAATTCATAATAAATAATGAATTTTATCTTTTTTTTTCCCCAATGTCCATGAACAGAATATATTTTCTCAGAATTACTGTTTTCATTACTCAAAAATATTGGTCAGAGCGTTTTTGTGAATAATTCTGTGTCTTTTGCAACACCCAAGTAGATCCAATTACAGATAGAAACCTTGGTCTGTAGCTCATTACTAGAGCTGTCTGAATTCAGGAAAAAAAATGGAGATTTAAAAAAAAAAAATCCTGCATCAGAACACAAATAGAATCGTAGGGCTGGAAGGGACTCGAGAGGTTACCTAGTCCAGTCCCCTGCACTCATGGCAGCACTAGGTATTATCTAGACCATCCCTGACAGATGTTTGTCCAACCTGCTCTTAAAAATCTCTAATGATATCTTTTGATTTTCATGCTGGAATAGACAATTAGTTAGGGCACTCAGCTGGAATGTGGGAGACTCAGGTTCAAATCTGAGCTCTCCCTGATTCAGAGAAGGAAATTGAACCTGGATCTCTCACATCCATGGCAAGCACCAGACTATGGAATCAGTCTAAATCTTTCCTGTTTGAGCTGTTTCACTTTATATGAGTAATTAAATATTAATTGGACCAGAGAGAGACTGACTCTATAGTCCAGTACTTAGGGCAAGGGTTCTCAAACTGGGGGTTAGGACCCCTCAAGGGGTCGCCAGGTTATTACCTGGGGGTCACGAGCTGTCAGCCTTCACCCCAAGCCCTGCTTTGCCTCCAGCATTTATAATGGTGTTAAATATATTAAAAAGTGTTTTTAATTTATTAGGGTAGCCGCACTCAGAGGCTTGTTATGTGAAAGGGGTCACCAGTACAAAAGTTTGAGAACCACTAATTTAGGGCAATCACCTAGGTTGTTGGAGACTGTTTTAAGTCACTGCTTCAATCAGACAGAAAATGGGTTTGAAACTGAGTATCTTCCATGCCAAGTGAGTACCCTAACCAACTGGCTATTCTGAGGTAGGTGTCTCCCCTTGACCAGAAATTCCATCCTGGACCCTCAGGTCCTTTTGATGCATTAGGAATTTCCATTTTAAAATATAAGAGTTTTGCTAACAAATTCCCAGTCAGCTCCGGTCATTAGCAAGTGTGCTTTTTGCAAATATTCAGGGTGAAATCGTGGCCCCATTGCCCTTGATGTCAGAGGAACCAGATTTAAACCACACTATTCAGAATGTTAAATGTGAGCTATTTAATTGGACAGGCAGGTCACATGGTGTATTTTTCTTGCCTGGTGGGATCAATGGGAATCAGTGTTCTTCTTGATAATTCATGATTACCAATTGCAAATTCACTTCCCCACAAGTATGCTGCAAAATATGTTTAAAATTTGCTGTTTCTGTCACCATATATATCTGGAAACAACTTATCAATTGAAATGTTTATACAAAGCGACCTCAAAAAGGGGATTGAACACAGCTGTAGCGCATGTATTCAGAAATCTAAGTGATTATTGTAAGCAGTGTTCACTCAGCTCTAGTTAACTGGTTCATCAGAACTGGTCAGGAATTTTCAACCAAATATTTTTTCATTGAAAAGTCCCAATTAGTCAAAACTGAAATCTTTTGTGGCAAAGTCAGTTTCCAACAAATTTCTTGACTCAAAAAAATGTTGGAAAAAAAGTTTCAGAATTATCAAAACATCCCATTTCAACATTCAGCAAATGAAGAAGTCTGGCTTTTTGGCTTGAAACAACTTTTCTTTTAGAAATTTACGCTAATTAGAGTAAAAAATAAAATTAAAAATAATCAAAATTGAAACAAAATGTATCAGTGGACCTGAACTGGTTTCTCTTTTCTTTATGGTTCATGAACATTTTCAAGATTTTGACTTTTTGACTTGATTTGGAACAAATTTAAATCATAATTCTGTGTTTGTAACATTATAACCTCTTCCAGTTTAAATCAGTGTGGTTTCATAAATTCAAATCTGTGCATCCTATTATTGCCATCTTTTCTCTTGTTCCCAAAATAGACTCCAAATAATTTCCTCAAAGTACCATTACCTTGGGACCCATACCTGCACAGCCACCCGGTCCACGTATTCCAGGAGTAGACAGAATCCAAGAAAGAGGGATGAGACACACTGAAACACACAGGCCCTATCCCAAGCCCACCTCCTAATGCCTATCCATTGCCAGGACTGCCAGTGTGCATTGTGTGAATTTGGGAGGGGCAGGATTACAATGCTAAATTGCTGGCCATGTCAGGAGTTGGTCCAATTTCTTCCCCACATGAGTAAGCAGAGAGTATTGATGAGGAAGGAGCAAGCATGTCTCTGAATATCTGCCTTGGATAATTGTTAAACAGGATCAGGACATTTTTAAAAAACAATAGAAATGTTCATGTGTTAAGTAAATGTGTATGAAATGTTTCTCCAGGAAGAATGGCAGAGTTCTCATAATGGAGGAGCAGCCATTATGTTATTTCTTTGATATTTTAATGGGGGCATTGATCTTGGAATTGTTTGTTTAATAATATAAGCAATTTAAAAAAAAGTTTGCTTTAATAAACTTAGTGCATGACCCTCTAATGAGCAGTGCATGGGTGCAAAGGTCCACCTACACAGAGTTCTTTTCAGGATTGAGGTTTCAATCAGTGATCCAAAATCCATTAGGAATCGTCTTAGTGACGTCAGTGGCCCTTGGATCAAATCCATAGTGTGTGAACAGTTGTCATGACACTTGCCTAGTTGATTTGATTTCATATGAAAGCATCCGTGTAAATTTTCCTCCATGTATGATTTGATCAATATCCGTATAGCAAAGCTTTGATTAATTTTCAGCCTAGCAGAAGCGAATTGAGCTATTGACTTCTGGTAATAACAAGTTTCATGGGTTTCACTATACAATGGTCTGTAAGAATATATAGTTACCTAGTATCTTCAGTGTGTATAGATGCAAAATTATGTATAGGTCACAATACCTTGGGTGAAGAGGTCTATTTACTCCTTTTCATTATTAGATTATCAAGAAAACATGAAAAATCAGCCTCGGTGTCTCTTTTCGGTACCCATACACTTGTAAAAACTATAGTAATGGGTATTCTCCTTCATGCATCACATCTTCAGTTTAATTTAGTGAACTGCAGGTGAATTTAGTACTTCATCTGTTCAAAGAAATAATTGTATTTAACTGCAGCTGCTTGGAGCTATTGACACATTGTAACCACAGAGAACATTTTTAAAAGAATACCTATGGGATTTTCCAAGTTCTGAGAAAACATTTGCCTTATGTATTTAAAAGCTGGCTGGAGGCATTTTGCATACATCCTAGCATCCTTCCTGTACTGTATGCCTGACTTCATTTACTGCTTTCCTAGTAATATAACCAACCTACAAAGAGTTAGGATAATCTAGTCTGTCAGTAGTACAATTGGAAATGGTAATTGGAATTGAAAGTGGTATCTCCCAGGCTCCCTCCATTTTAGTATCTTTCATCTCCTGCTAGAAGCCCTGCAATACACCTTTTCCTTTGTGCTCTGAGCAGCAGCAATCAAACTGGGGAAGGGGGGAAAAAACAACTGCGGAACAAATTGCTTGTCGAGGTGGTTCTTGTTTTGATCCGATTCAGCTGTTTATGTGAAATAGACTCATTTCTCTGTGGCACTCAGTTTTATTGCACAGCAGGAAAGAAGCAGTTTGGAATAATACCTGTTCCACAGGCATATCAGTATAATGAATGCTTACCATTCTCTCTCTCACACACACACACACACTAGCAAGTTAGTTTGAACAAAATGAAGATTTACATAGCGCGTCACAGTCCTTTGGAAAACTTGCTGATCTAATAGATAGAGACTAGAGCCACTTTACAAGTCCTGCAGCAGAATTGTTGTATGTGTTAAAGGCTCTGAATTCCCCTTTACCTTTTCCTCTGTGGACTACTGGGTCCTAACATTGCTTCTGACAATGATTTTTACCACTGGCAATATAAAGCATGACCCAAAACTCCCTGAAAGCTCTGTTGTGAAATAAGGAGGTGAAAGAGACAACAGGGAAATAGTTCTTGTGGGCTTTTTTTTATATTATTTGCTACTATTGCTCCTCTTTCCACTGTCTCTCTCTAGGCCAAATCCTGCAAGATGCAGCGTGCCAGCAATGAGGTTCTGAATGCCCTCAACTCCCACTGGTTTCACCCGTGCTGGACCAGACCCCAATTAGCAAGATTTCCTTTAATTTAGCTCTATCTTTTTTCCCAGCACACTGCCGGTAATGCTGTATGCCTGCCAGCTACACAGGAGAATTTCTGAAATTCAAACAGAGAAACCTTTCTTCAGTGTAGTGAAGTCAGGCATGCTGGCTAGCTAATGGGAGTTCTTGGGAGAGAACCTGTGAACTTCACACAGATGTCTTTAGTGCCTGACAATACCAGCACAACTAGATATCTCTAAATGTTATAGAAATTGGGAGCCAAGGCATAGCCTGTCATATCATGTCTAGTTTATTTGGTTAATAGACAGTCTTTTAAAGGAGGAAAAGTCTGATGCATGAAGCATCAACTGTCAGTCAGAATGTGTTGGTATTTAGCAGGGATCCCAAACACACACATCAGATGTTGGGGAAGTGTCAATAGGAAACATCTGAAATCTCCGCCTGATGCTTTGACTGCAGAATGATTGTTTTTCTGAGTTTTTGTTTTTTTAAGTAGCCTTTTCCATGAGCCGTTCAAAAATGTAGCAAGACCCTATTAAGACCATTCAGTGTATCTTCATTGATCAAACAGTGCTTTCATGCTAATCCAAATTTCACATTGATTTTGTTGGAAGAAATTGGCTAGTGACTTTGAACGTGCACCTTCAGTCTTGCACTTGACAAATTCCTGGCAAAATATGTGTATGCTTCAACATCAGAATGACATGGTTTTGTCCTTCATGAGAGTCAAAGACAGAGATGGGTGAAGTGCGTGGGAAGTTTAGGCTCATCGGTGTATAACAAACCTCAAGGGGAAAACTTTATTTGCTATTCAGAATTCTCAGGAGAAGGCTTGACGTTTTAACATGCATACAAAATTGTCACTTCAGGACTTCACTGACATGCAAACTATAGACTCACAGCTGTTTACAGACATTTCATTAATCTAGGAGGGGGGCTAATTTACACAACTATGAAGGAGGAGGCAGTGCTAAAATTATGGTTCATTGAAGGGTTTTTAAGTCAAGAAGGATTCTTCCAAAGTAGTCGGTGACAGCTCAGTCATGGACACTTAGATGCTGCCTGTTTTCCCCATCCAAATGGCTAATTGAGTCTATCCCTGTCAAGCTGCTTCTTGGTTATGTTTTCTTGTTTTGTATTCTCTGCTTCATTGGTTGTTGTTTTTGTGTTTATTCACAGCACCGCCATAAATAGTGCAATTAAGGGTACTTAAAAGATTAACATTGTCACCGCAGGCATTGCAGAGGAGAGTAAAATCTCCATCACAATGCATTGTCTCTGGCAGGTACTATGGCAAAGCAAATTCATTGAAGAAACGTTAGTGGTACATACATGTCTATGGACAGAATAAACATATAACCTCAAAGCTCATAAATACAAAAAAAAAACCCTCCCTAGACTTCTTTCGAAAGGGGGAGGAGTGCTGTTTATATGACTCTAGAATTCTTTCTCTGTCTCTGTTGTTGAAGAGATAAATTGTTCCCACTTAAAAGTGTTCCATTTTGAAATATTTCAAAACTCGGTACACTTTGCTATCTCAGGATAACTACCAAATTCTCTCAATTGCTTAGCAACCAATCGTTTGAAATCTTGTAGCTTAGCCACAGGGTAGGTATGATGAGCTTTATAGTTGCCACCAAATACCAAAGTGCCATAATGGAAATTAACTAAAAATTGGTCTCTCAGCAATACTAATTGGTAGAATTTGGAAAGAGCCATGAATGGAATAACATAAGCAATTCGTTTATGTTTTTCATTTATAATATTACTAGGAGATTGAATCTGAGCTTCCAGACAGGCCTGAGGCAGAAGGGATAAAAATGTTGAGATCCAGCCACAAAATACATTTTTGTACATTTCAATTCTAGGTTGTGTATGACTATTCAGTGTGTATGAACTCTTAGTGTATCTATTTTTACTCTGCTAGATAGAGAAACATTAAATGTATGATTAGGTCCCCATCCTACACTGCATTTTATGAACAGAAGGGGTTCTTCAAAAATGATCAGAAAAGAATGGCAGGGAGGCAAAATCGCACATTATGCCGTGGTTTTAACAATCCCACTTTAAAAAAAGGAGCACAGATCTATATAGACTTTTGAGCAATTCCTTTAAACCATGTCCTCTCCCTACATCCCCTGCCCTTTTCTTTAATGGCTACCACTCAGAACATCAGAGTCTATACAGCTAATAGCATATCAGTGGATTATCAAAAAAATGCAATATTGAATCTGAGAATTATACATTAATCAGATAGTGTACATGTTGTTTTCTCCCTTTTGGCATTTTTCTAGGAGAAGCACAAGGGAAAGGGAAGCTATCTGCAGAGGCAATGACAGTTGAAAATCCGTGTGACACAGAAAACATTTCAAGTAATGATGGTATGGTTATTTGGTGTTTTAATATCACACAAAACAAGGCTAGCATGCTGACTAAATAGATAGAACTAGCAGAGATGCCTATCTAAGGTGTGTGTGTGTGAAAATGGCTCCTTTTTTAAAAAAAATTGTGAAGTGTCTAATGTTTCTTGTCCCCTTGCTTCACAAAATTCAAAACATATAAAGATTTTAGTAGCATTCTAGCTCATGGGTTTTGTAATTTCAGGTACAATTCCACAGTGATAAGTGCTTTATAAATGCTGATATTTTGGGATATACAGATCAGATAGCTTTCAATATTGGCTCATCCAAAGGGCCATTTTCAACAGCTTACTAAGAGATCATAGATGTTGGTTTCCAGCCATTATTAGCTTGCTCACTCATTTCACTGCTTTAATAAAGTGGTGACCATTCCATTCCTTTTATTTAATTTTTTTTTAAAAACCCTGCATCTTCATTTACTGACACAATAGGAATGAGAGAAAGATGAAAAGATACCTTAGGAAATTCCAAAACCAACAACTTCGTTTCAAAGTTTCAGTTTTGTTTCAATTTTCCTGTCACACCATTTGCAAAAGCCATGCAATTAAAAGCAAGGAAATGAACAGTTGACATCACAAATTTTATAAAGAACATAAGCAAGTTACTCTCAAGTAAAAAGAAATGAATATTTTGTCACAACAGAACAACTTTACTCTGACCATAAATAAATGCACTGCTTCCTTAATAATATGGGAATATAAGTAAAAAATATAAAAAGGATTAAATATTTATTAGAAAATATCTGAAGAAACTAATGATGATTGGAATTAGTGGCTTAATTCAACACCTTTCTTTCATTGGTAATCTGGGAATATAAAACACAAAAATCTTTCTGGAAAAAAAAAAAAAACCACCACCACCAACAGGTTTCTCTTCCTCCCCTTTTATCCATCTTCTCTATTTAGATCATAAACTGCCACTCCTGACTAGTTGCCCTGTATCAAATAGTTTCATTCTTTGTGAGAGGATGCCCCACCTCCAAGGCACACTATCATAGCCAATGGCACTTGCCGTGCTTTCAGTAATATGGGTCATATGCTTGGTTATTCTGAAGCTTTTCCTCTCCTCTGACTGGAAATGCATTCACTTCTCCAGCTAGGGGGAAATCTTTCTCTAGTAATGTTGAGAGCCACAAAGGAGCCCACCGCTGGAGGGAGAAGTGTTAGTGACTCAGAGGAGTGGCCCAAAATCACAAAAATTTAAAGGGACAGTTCTGGAGAAACTGTACAGAGAAACACTAGGGAAATTCCCATCTTCATTTATTTTAAAATCCCTTTCCCAGTTGATGTTCATTAAGTTTATGTTCAACCTCACTGAAATTCTCAACTTGTCCTGTGATGCTGAGCCTCAGACTTATGAGGTGCTCCTTTTCGGACGTAGAACAAAACACCCTAGGCCCTTAACCTATCCCCTCCATGACACTTGTAAGGTTAGGTTACTGTATTATGACCCATTGATTATTTTAGAATCTCTCCAACCCTGGGTGAAATCCTGGCCCTATTAAAGTTCACCGCAAAATTCCCAGTAACATCAAGGGGACAGGGATAGCACTCTTGCTGTTACAGCAGGGCTTACTAGCACCACTGCAGGAACAGACGTCAATCAGATTTATGGGAGCTTGGCACTTCTCAGGACTTGCTCTTGCATTATCCATTGCGTCCTCTTTGTCCAGGGCATTGACAATGTCCACTTCTGGCAGAGAACCTCCAGTCAAGATTTCTGCCTGGGAGTGAAATTAATGTACAGTTTCTGAACTGTCTCCATGCAGTGAAGTCCTGTAGAACTCCCCTGTTCTGCACTATAATCCTTGAGTCCTTGTTGCAACCTTCAGTCTGGCTCTAGAAGGATTGGATGGGACTGTCGTTAAAGCCTGCAGTGCTGCTCCACAATTGTCCCAAAAGGTAGCTGATAAATATGAAGTATATCTCCCCATCAGCATCCCCAAGCCCCCCGGTTCCCCCGCATCTCAGCAGGATTGCACTGTCCACAGGGAGATGATTGGCTGCTTGTCATAGGATAAAAAATGAAGGCAGGCTTACCGGTTTTTGATGCTTTGGTCTGATATAACTAAACATCCATTTAATTAAAAAGGAAATGAATTAAATTTCACAAGTAATTAGTCTAGAATATGAACTAGGTCTTTTGGTATTCTCAGAAAAACAACCACATTCAATTGGCTGACATTTTGAGGTTTTGAAAAAGCTGCTACTGCACATGCACAATGACTCCTTTCCTTAATGTTTTTTTATTAGGCATTCCAATTCTGCGATGCAAAAGCCTATTAAGAATAATCCACAAACCATAGCTAAACACATGTTGCATCATTTCTCCATAATCTGGAGTGGATATTTTTCCTATTACACATTCATTCCATACACCAAAGGAGCTATTACCGTGTCTGTTCTGAATACGCATGATGAATCATTCACAAATAACTCATCAAAATCCTACCAGGTGTATTGACGTGATATTGAGTCAGAAGGAGGTTCACATCCCGTGGCATAGACGCAGAACATATTTTCCTTTTTGCTCATTTTTCAAAACTTTCATTTGGATGCTAAGGTTTTCCCAGAGAGACTCCAACTATCAGCAATGGATGCCCATACCGAACACTTAAATACTACCATAAAAATAAGCTACAAAAATGAGTTTACCATAGAGTCTCATTAAAACTCACAAAAATAAAGCAGTTCCGAACAAAGGCTGAGAGTGCATGTTGAAATCATCCCATTTTATTTAAGTATAGCTAGGCCCTCATGAACAAATCTCCTGTACCGTATGTTCTGTGATTCCTTTGGCACTGTAGAGAGAGTGAGACAGCCTTCCTTTTGAATTACACCTTGTTTTTTATATTTAATGAAAAGTGTATGATGCTTTATTATTATTTAATGTTACATTAATTGAACCATAAAAATTTGAGATCAGCATTTAATTGTGATATAATTAGCAATGGGTCCAAATTCTACATTTCAGGTCAGAATCCAGACCCAAACTTTCCCCAAAGTTTGAGGTGTCCAAATCCAAGATTTTTGTTTGGGCTGTTATAGAGACTTTGTGAAAATTCAGATCTAGACCAAAAGTCTGGGGGGAATCTAGATTCAGAGGTTCTCTAATAATTTTGATGGGTATCTTATTACAGAACTGTTCATAATCTACATTAAATAATGAAACCATTAAGAAGATCTTATATAAGAGAAAGCTACAAAGACTTACAGCAAAGATAATTTAGCGCTCTATTCCCTTAGGTTAGGAGCAGCTATTACTTGCCAGCATGAACTTGACTGAAGTTTGACAATCCTATTGTTTTGTTTTCAGCTGAAATGAATAGTCAGGTTGAAAGTATAAATGAACATTCAGAAATGCAGCCGGAAGATTAACAAATAGGTAAGTCTCCTACGACCAGTGTCTCACTGCAAGTATGCATAGCCATGCAGATTCCATTTGAAAAAAAGATCTGTTGTATTAATGGCCCAAAGGTGTAAACATTACCCAATCACTGTCTAACATTAAACAATGTTAAACAAGGTCTGGGATTTGGTGTACGGAGACCTCAGCCTGCTTAGTACCATGGCAAACACACCATTAAAAATCTTTTTAACCTTTTACTAAAGATATAGAAAAGAAGGAAAAACAGTTAAAGCATTTGAAATGCAAAGCATTAAATAAGGCTTTCATTTTAACAGGAATTCGTGTTCCCTTAGCTGGAGAGAGCTTTTAGAAGGAAACACACACACCTTGTTTGACAGTCCCTTAGATGGTATCAAAGATGGCAATAATGGTCCTATTGGGGACAAGAGCAGACGTTAAATGAGATGAGCTGGAGCTGCTGCTGTTGCTGTTAAAGTCCAATCCCGTTTAATCCCAGGTGGTGGTTGGGATTCAGCTGGAGCTGGTAGAGAGGGTGATGTCATCTGGGTCCATCTCTCTGGCCTGGTCTGGTCAGGACGTCCCTCAGGATTAGGATAAAAAAGGTCCAATGTGCTACCGAGTGAGGTAGCAACTATGATGGTAAAGCTTGCTCCAGCAGCCTCTCTCTGTTCTTCCATATTCTCCTCACGTCTCTTTCAGGACCCAGAAAGGGAGTGGTGGATAGAACAGCCCAATTAGGCTAATACAATATTAGACACACAAATTTTGGTTCATTAATTTCCAGTTCCACATCTTGTGTTTTTACTAAGAATGATTTTAACATAGTCCTTTAACTACATCATTAGGTTTTTTCATTTAGTTTTTCTGTCTCCTTTTCATACCTTTTCCCATCAACGTTTATTATAATAGATTATTTTGACATGTTATGAACTTTTGCATCCCGAAATTAGGGACTTTGTCTTACATAGGCAACTATTACATCCCTTCACCCCCCACCCCACCCCAAAAGTGTCCCGATTTTTCAGATTTTTGCTATCTGGTCACCTGAATTAGAATATACAGAATTAGAAAAAGCAACACGTGGGGAAAGTATTAATTATGTGACATTAATTGTCACATAAATCATATAGCAGCATTCTGCAACTGTAATATACAGTAACTCCTCACTTAACGTTGTAGTTCTGTTCCTGAAAAATGTGACTTTAAGTGAAATGATGTTAAGCGAATCCAATTTCCCCATAAGAATTAATGTAAATGAGGGGGTTAGGTTCCATTACAGCTGGGGCAGGAGGGAGGAGTGAGGACTTGGGGTGCAGGCTCTTCCTTCCTCCTCCCCGGGGCAATCAGCTGGCTTGCCGCGTTCGGGAGGCAGGGAGGGAGGGGGGAGGTGCGCCAAGTCCTCCCTCCTCCCCCCGTCTCCTGCCCAGGGCAATCAGCTGGCTTGCCGCGTTTGGGAGGCAGGGGAGGGAGGAGGGAGGCACGCCAAGTCCTAGCTCCTTCCTCCTCCCTCCTGCCTTCAAAATGCCGCAAGCCAGCTGATTGCCGCGGGCAGGAGGTGGGGGGAGGAGGAGGAAGGTGCTGATTCACAGAGTCTGCTGGAGGGGAGGGGCCGTAGGGAGGCTGCCAGCTGTGGAGAAAGCAGGCAGCCAAACAAGGTAAGAGTGGAGCATTGCACAACTTTATATGAGTATGCTCCCTAATTGATCAGCAACGTAACAATGAAACAACATTAAGCGGGACGACTTTCAGTGAGGAATTACTGTATTTAGACTGTGTATGGTCTCAGATCAGCAGAACCCAGATAGCAGCAATATTAGCAATGGAAGAGTAACTGAGTGAATGTTTTGTTTTGTTTTTTTGTCATTGCTTAGGAAAATGAAAAGCAATTTTATACTAGTTGGAATTAAGTTCAGTTCTCTGACATCTGTATTCTGGGAACAACAGGTTTGTGTCATGAGGCTTTTATGCCCTTGGCTCTACAATGCCTAACGTCACTTCTAACTAGACTGCTGTAAAACATGGATGAAGTCAGTTGGCTGCCTTTTGGAGCTTTACTGCTTTATATACTGAATGATGGTGCCATTGCACGAGTGCACAATTGTTATTGCAGCAGAAATGGAAAAGAAGAGTTCTGTTCATAGACAATAAACAATCTGACTCCTCCATAAAAACGAGTAATCTGCTAGAGATAAAAAGTCCCTGGCACACCCCAATTACAAAAGAAAATGTTGATCCCCGCTGAAGATATGCAGTTTCAAAGCATTAATACACACCTCTCCCCCTGTATAGGGCTATTATCAGATGCCAATATCATATACAGCCAGATGTGTTATTTATGCTCGTAATGGGATTTCATGTAGCTCCAGACCAAATATAGAAGCTTTACAACAGCGGCAGCTGTGTCAGAGATTTAAAAAGCAAGGTCTTATTACTGTGTATACCCCTTTGTCCTTGTCAGTATATTGACAATATGCTGCCATGTTGCATGAGAGAGAGAAATATGGCTGTTGGGATCTCCATTAAAAAGTAGTGAAGCAAAAGTAAAGAAACACCTTAACCATCAAAGAATAACTTTTCCAGCTCTCCCTTTCTTTTTCACCCTTTTTAGCTTCTGATTATGCATTCTGTTAACACGCTTACCATTTAAAAATAGATTAAAAGGCTAATACCGTCATTGATTTTAAAAATATGTTTATCAGCTAGAACTGCTTTTATATAAACGGAAAGAAATTTGTTTTCTCACTAAAATTAGTACATGCATATGTTTTGGGATGCGATCATTTAAACTCTGCTCTATGAAAGTGAAGCTCACATGAATAATACAGTATTTAGCATTCAGCTACTTAATTTTCTCAATTACAATGTGAGGGGTACTGCAGTACTGCCCCCATTTTACAGAGAAGAAAACTGAGCCGGAGGGGTGAAGTGACTTGCCCAGTCTCTGTAGTATTTTAATGACAGATCCAGGATTAAAACTAAAGCATGAATTATGTTCAGCTGTTTGCTCAGTCCCCCAAATCATACTGCCTCTCTGCTTTAATTGCAAGCAGCCAGGTCCACACAGTGAAAAATTGATCATCTTGTTAAACCGTAAAGGTTCTGAGCTCTCTAGGATCTTTAGGACCAAGCAGATATCTTTGGGACAGTGGTTTACTGTTATTTCAAGATTGTTCTGTACACTATTCCCAAAATGCACATCAAAAATCCCTAAGAACTCTATCATGATTACTATGCCCTTGATGTCAACAAACATAAGACACATTATTCAGCATTTTGATTTAAAAAATGAAAAATCTGCTCTAGGAATTATTTGGGAGGAGTTCCGTGGCCTGTAGTATACAGGATGTCAGACTAGATGAGCACCAGCATCCCTTATAGCCTTGGAATCTATGGAATTTTTAAATTTCTAATCACTGTGACAACACAATAGTGCCAGCTGCCAGCACCATTAATGCATACAGGTACGCTTGGGACTACAGCCATAACATCACCGTGGTTGGTTCCTGCCCACCTTGTTGCTGCTAGTGCCAAAATCACAGCTGCTTCGTGCCTTTGTATTTTAGCTCTGTTTGAGGATTGTGTTATCAAATACTTCTACGGCACTGGCACGAGGAATTCATTCTGCAGTGCTTACAATGGCAGGTGGGAAATTTGTGCAGAAAAAACCATGTTAATTTTTTTAATGAATGTAAACCACTACATACATTTGCAGCTCTATGGGCTATGATCCGGGGGAGGGGGTGGAATGAGGTGCTGGCTTTGTGGCTGAAAGGTGTGTCTTTGTGTGGTCAGTTGTGGTTCAGTGTATCACTGACAGACACAAGATGGGAGAGTAGGAGGAAGCATCCTTGTAGGTCATGGGTATTGCAGGATGGAGAAAAGAAAAGGTTCTGCTGCTCCTTACCTGTTTGCTTTCAGTGTCATGGAATAAACTTGCTATCTTTGACTCTCTAGTGCAGTGGTTCTCAACCTGTTTACCAGTGTGGGTCACATATGCAGCCCACAATGCGTTATGTGGGCCGCATGCAATCCTACCTGTGTGGCCTGAGGATGTCACATCAGCCGCAGCTGGGGGCTGATTGGGGCACACGCAGCCCACAGGCCGCAGGTTGAGAACCACTGCTCTAGTACAATAAATATGGAAGGGCAGGAAAAGGCCATCATTCCTATCCAGAGATTTGAAAGAGTAATTGCTAAACAGAATCAGGCCAATGGTCCACCTAGTCTAATATCTTGTGAGTTAGCATTTGCATGGAGCCGTGGGCACCAAAAGTGGTTCAGATACTAATTTCATATACAGACGACGGCTTGAAAGCGTGATTTAGTAATTAGCTCAGAGAACGGTAGCAAGTATTAAACTAGTCAAGTATTTCTGTGTAGTGATAACACCCTGCCTGCCTATGTATTTATAAAGTGCTGTCCACACATGTGATGCTATAGAAATAATAGTGTCTTTTTTTAATGATGTTACCTGCCTCCCATATTTTGCACATGTCTTTGGCAACAGAGATGTTAGGAAACTGTGTTAAAAAGACCCAGCTAGCCATTTGGGTCCCTGAAAACTTTTGATTTTGAGTGAATGAACTATATCGTTTTTTCTCTCCCCATCACAGAGGAACAATGTGAGAGAAGAGAACAATGAGGTGAAACGTGAACGGCAGTCATTAGCATTGTATGGCATCATTCTAACTATCGGCAGAAAGCGCATCGGAAGGTGCCCCATGGGATGGGAGGGGCAGGGAAATAAGGGAAAATGAATCTTTGTTTTAATTCCTCTTAATTCTCAATTGCATTTTGTTCTGTAAACCTGGTTTTTCTGAAAAAGCTTCCCTACTTTGGTCATGATGTCCCACTTCAAACAATCTTTTGCATTGTCCTGGCAATTACAACAACTTCTAGGTCCTGTGTAATATTGGAGATGCTTATTTCCCCCCCTCTATCACTAGCCTCTGAATCTCATTTCCCAATGAGGGCAAATCATCCAAGCAACTGGTGGGAATGGGATTTTTTTTTGTATTCTCTGGGATAAATTTGGGGATTTGGTTTGAGGACGTGGACTGCCACAAAGCATCGTAAACCACAGAACACTGTGTATCTTAGGAATTTTAAGAACAGCTGTTCCAAACTATCACTATATTCATAGTGAAGTTATTGCACAGTGCCCACCTCCAGCAACATCAGTCAGGAATTCCTGACTGCAAGTGTCAGTGGAAAATAGTTAGAGCTTTTAGAACAAAGACCCTTGCTACTATGGAGATAGTAAAAGAGCTAGAAGAAGTGTTTCCTAGTGCACAGTAGAATCCAACCTATGCTTCACACCAGGGGTAGGCAACCTGTGGCACGTGTGCCGAAGGCGGCACGCGAGCTGATTTTCAGTGGCACTCACACTGCCCAGGTCCTGGCCACCCGTCCGGGGACTCTGCATTTTAATTGAATTTAAATGAAGTTTCTTAAACATTTTAAAAACCTTATTTACTTTACATACATCAATAGTTTAGTTATGTATTATAGACTTATAGAAAGAGACCTTCTAAAAACGTTAAAATGTATTACTGGCGCGCGAAACCTTAAATTAGAGTGAATAAATGAAGACTCGGCACAACACTTCTGAAAGGTTGCCGACCCCTGCTTCACACTATAAGCTTGGAAATCTGGATGCTTCTGGATGTTGTATTGCTGTATTGCTCACCGGGAGAATGGAGACGTCTATTGCCCATTGCTGATCTCTTTAAATCTTGAGTATGCTTAGCATATCCTTTGCATTGTATCTGGTCATAGCACAGCATGTGATGCAAAGTAATGCCACAATGACCTAATGCAGTTAGTGCATCAATTCTCTTCTCTTCTAGGGATTTGCACTTCTAAAAGTAAATAATTGTTTTAAGTGGGTATTTAAAGTACCCGTGGGCAACTAATATTTTGCACAGCCTGTGAGTAATGGAGGAGAACAGGCATTCTGCATCCAGCACATCTTTAAATATAGTTTATGGCTTTCACAAATTTACCGTACCTTGTGTCAGCCCTCATCATATTTTCTACTGCATATGCATGATTTTTAAAAATGCAATTAACAGTTATTTGGTTAAGAATGTTTTACCATATGTCATTTGTTCTGCCAGCAAGTGCTGCATTCAGAAAAGAGGGCTTATGTACATTTGTTCAACAGTACTGTAAATGAAATTGATACACAAGACTGAAGGAACGCACAGCATGTGTCCAGGGTTTGATGTTCTGCAAAATATAACGGTGTTAAAAACAATTAGAGCTTTTTTTCTTTCTTTTTTCCCGAGCTTCTGGTTTTGCTTGAATGTGTACACTCTTCCCCCCAATCCTGAAATGATTACTGATTGGCTTGCAAACAAAACAAAACAAAAGTGAAAAGAAACTGAAATGTATTGGCCCTATTCTGATCAATGCATTTGTGCCAAATTCACACTGATATAACTGTGAGCTCTATATGTATATAAACAGTTTGACGGCTGCTGGCATTTGCAGTTTGTTTAGAAATAATGACGGGACAAACCAGGATCTAAAACAAGACCTCCAGATTTGTTGTGGGGATGCGGCCACTAGCAGTGCCTGACATCTTCCAATAACCTGCTTTTATGTACCTCTAGCATTGGAGCCGCTTGATGAGCCCAGGGGGGAGGAGGGCATTGTCTGCAGTCACTTCCTGTGGCATTGTTAGGGAACACGGGGCGGGGGCTTCCAAGGCTTTTGGATTTTTGTTTGGAGGCTAGTAGATATTTCACTTTGAGCCTGATTAACTTTGAAAGAAACTAGGTTTCAGATGTAATTAATCCTGTTAGTTCCTATTAAAACAGTGCCAGGATTGTACTGTACTTGCTATGTTGGGTCAGAATAGGGATAGCTCAGTGGTTTGAGCATTGGCCTGCTAAACCCAGGGTTGTGAGTTCAATCCTTGAGGGGGCCACTTAGGTATCTGGGGCAAAATCAATACTTGGTCCTGCTAGTGAAGGCAGGGGGCTGGACTCGATGACCTTTCAAGGTCCCTTCCAGTTCTAGGAGATGGGATATCCCTTCCTCTACCCTTAGACGCTTCTATGCCTCTTTCCTTTTCCATTCCTGTTAGCTCGACTGAAGGTATCTTCGGGGCCCCACACGGACCCCAGCCCTAAATGTTATTTTCCTTCTGTCCCTACATTTGTGTTTGGCTGATTCAAGTTGCAGCAGTCAAAGGACCAGCAGATTGTGTATCTGCGTGATGCACATACAGTATGTTTCATTATCAAATGATTTCTCTTTAAATAGTCTGTCATAATAGAACCGATACCGTCTCTGGGGAAAAAGATAAATATATTAGGTAACAATAATGTTAAACCTCCGTTTGTGTGTTCTCTTTAAAAAGGCAAAGATTGAAGGGCTCCCTTTGTTTGTAGAGCTAGGGAAACTCCTCCATAAAGCATGTGGAAAGTCAATTGGTGTAAGCTTTCTAAAGCCTGGTGGGAAACTGTCTGGGCCAGATCTTCAGCTAATTTGAATTGTCACAGCTCCATTGAGTGTGGCTGAGGTCGGACAATATCCACACATCATGGATCTGGTCCTGTGTATTTAATTCTGAAGTTGTACGTGTCTGAAGGTCACAGTCTTCCACGTACAACACTAGAGAACTGCAGGCTGCTGCTAGCTAGGATAGAACCAGAAACAATGGGTTTAAACTGCAGCAAGGGAGGTCTAGATTGGACATTAGGAAAAAGTTCCTAACTGTCAGGGTGGTTAAACACTGGAACAAATTGCCTAGGGAGGTTGTGGAATCTCCGTCTCTGGAGATATTTAAGAGTAGGTTAGATAAATGTCTATTAGGGATGGTCTAGGCAGTATTTGGTCCTGCCATGCGGGCAGGGGACTGGACTCGATGACCTCTCGAGGTCCCTTCCAGTCCTATAATCTATAATCTATGAATGAATCCTGTGTGCCCCTCAAACATTAGTGAGGCCCAGCAGGGAGCAGCTCAATGCGAGAGACTGATTAAAGAGGTGTGTTCAAAAATATACAGAGAGACAAGACAATCCTTAAACGCCTTGGCAATACAGACTGGTATTACCAATAATTAGCTCCAAACGTATTTCAGGTTAGAGGCTCTCCTTATAACCCGTGACAGTAATTTCATTGCTACCCTCGTTTAACCTTGGTTCTCTTTAAAAGCAGTGATTCTTTGAAGCTGTGGAACTTTTGCCCGAGGACTCTGCAGCAAGTGTGAAGCACAGGCAGGAAGTGTAGAGAAAGAAAATGTATGAGTTGATTAAATCTTAACCGTCCCATTTTCAGTCATGAGTGTGTAGCTTGGTTTCCGTGCTTTTTTTGTTAATGTGACTTTGGGGTTGCATTTGTTTAGGATTTTTTAATAAAAAAATGAATAAAATGATGTACGCACAGTTAGGCGATATGATTCTGAGCTCTTTGGTTATTGCTGGACGGGTGCACCCGGAATGCAGCCACAATTGATTTTGCTGGAGCTACAGAAGTAGAGAGTAGGTGTAGAAGAATAAATATCAGAAATGGATTAATGCCACTATAACAGGGGGTTTGGTTAACAACTAAAATTTTATCACAGTATGTTCTGTGTAGAAAATAGAACCCCTAAATTAGTGGTTTTTGCATCCAAATATTAGAATCTGCTTTCAATGTTCCAGTTGAAAAAAGTGCTTATTCTACAATTAGGAGCAGCAATCTATTTTTCCTCCTGCTAGTGATGGCTCTGATGATGGACATGTTTCCTTTCATACAGGCTTACAAAGGAGATGTCTGAGACACTGTCTAATATTGGGTCACATATTATTCACTACAGCTAATTGTAAATCTTTCTATGACGCACTGAAAAGCCTCTTTGTGAATTAACACTGTTCTGCTTTATGCATTTGATTAAAAAAGATATTTCTCTATACGCAGTGCATGTCTGCTTTGCTTTTAAAATTACAAAGTTAGCAGAATATGTTGGATATATTTTCTTGGGGAATAGGGGTTTTTATCATATGATTCATCAAGGATTTGCCTTACCCTGACATTTGTGATATAAAGGAAAGTCAGAAAAATGTAATTTTCTTGATCAAAAATATGTTTTTACTTAAATGCAAATAAATGTAGTCTGTTGCTTGCAAAATATGTGGTATAGTGGCTAAATAGGTTAACACACGTCTCTTTTGTTAATCTGAGATTTACATGCTGAATTTGCTTATGAATCTGTTATTTTTTCTTTTGTCTGTGCCATACATCTGAAAACTTAAAACTAATGCTGCCTTCATACTACAATGTTTGTTAAAGCAAAATGTTAATAAAACTTGTTCTGAGGACAAGACTGCATTGCTTGTGTTTTTCTAACTTTGCTGATTATGCAACAGTCAATTTTGTGATTAATACTGTTCATTTCAGATTTTGAATCTGGTTGTAAATATGCACTTCAGATTCCTCATTTAAATTTATCTGTCATCTGCTAGCTATTTCTTGTAAGAAAACGATAAAGCTGAAGGATTTTATTTTTGGAAGACAATAATTGGCAGTGATATAAAAGCTTTTCAGCTTAAAGGGGGAAAGGTTGATCAGTTTAATCATATTACTAAACTAGAGACTTTATAAAAATCCTGGCAGATATACTGATCCTGATTCTCTGTCACTCTGCACCTTATGTGGTTGTTCACATCAAATCAAAGTGAAAAAGTGCTGCAAAATCATAATGGTAACATTTCACACCCATTTTGCACTAGTGTAAATGTCAACACAAAGTACAGAGTAATGGAGAATCAGGCCTACTGTGGGGGGGGAGGGGAAGAATTTAATTATTGACTAGTGATTTTATAAGAGCACTAGTGTTCAACATTTTCTTAAAATCAGACCATTTTAAGGTGTCTGAAGTTGGGCACCAAAATCACTAGTCAAGTGTATAGAAGAGAATGGAAAACAAAAGAATACTTGATAGTGTGATATAAATCTTTTATTGGCCTGATAGGCACCTTCATGTATTCTGTATGCCACATGTTTTACAGAAAAGAACTACTAGAGAAATGTTTTAGAGAGGGAATGTTTATTGTTGCTGGGATTTTTTTCTACCCCTCCACCCATAAGCATTGGCTGAGTAACAATAAGTCAAACTATATACAGTAGTTTGTTGAGATATAGTTTTCAATGCATAAATGTCATTGTTTCAATGTCCAGAAACTTCCAAATCTAGAAGGAAGTGCCATCATTATGAAGTTCGAAAGCCTGTCTTTCCAGTTATATAAATGAAATGTTATGAAGTCATATTTTTGGAGAAAAAAAGAAAAGAAAAAGGACGTTAAATCCATTATTCATGAAGGACCAAAAATCATTCATCCCGTATCTTTGGCAGGTGTAATGTTGGGAGAGAAGCTCCACTTTTGGAAAAGTAAGAAGGAAACATTCCTCTAGCAAGGTAATTTAAAAAAAAATGGCAGACATTTAATGCTGCTTAGAGGTCTTCCAGTGGAGATGGATTGCTGGGCAGAGCCAGATGAGACAGGGAGACATGTATGATAAATGCACTTTATCACATATCTGCAATTTATTATGCAAGTCTGCAATTTGTCTAAAGCTGCCACCTCAACACAAATTATGTTGACATAGGGAGGTGGCAGAATAAATGTGGCTGGGCTAGTACGTTTCCATGGCAGTTTTGTAAGACTGATATTCAAAATGTTGACAATGGAGTTCTCTAAGGGAATGTCTATAGTTTCCGGGGATTGATGCTGCGGCAATCGATGTACTGGGGGTCGATCTAGCGGGTCTAGTGAAGACCCACTAAATTGACCGCAGATTGCTTTCCCATTGACTCCGGTAGTCCACCAGAATGAGACAAGTAAGGGAAGTCGACAGGAGAGCGCAGTAAGTTGACCTCAACTAATTGAATCCAGCTACATTAGTCTTGTAGCTGGAGTTGCGTAACTTACATTGACTTACCCCTGTAGTGTAGACAAGGCCTAAGTGTTTGCAGACTACTGAATGTCAGAGATGAGGTGCTAAGGCCCAGACCCTCAAAGGTATGGGCACCTAACTCCAGAGCTGTCCCTTAGGTATGGTGAATCAGGGTGACTGCTCTGGACCTCACGCTTTGGGGGGCCCCATGGGTGGGGAGGTGAGGCGAGTGAGCGGGGTGAGGAGGCGAATGGGGGAAACGAGTGGCAGGCAGGCGGGGGGGCAAGGAGAAGCCTCCCTACGAGAATGTCCTCCATCCCCCCAGTGCCTCCTGCCCATCAGCAGGCCCCGCTGATCAGTGCCTCTGCCTCCCTCGCTACACCTACCGCCTGCCGCGGATCAGCTGTTTCGTGGAATCAGGAGGCGCTGGAGTGAGGAGCAAGGGTGCCACACACTCAGGGGAGGGGGCAGAATTGGGTGGAGTAGGGGCAGGGCGGGAAGAGGCAGGGAAGGGATGGGGCGGGACAGGAAGAGGCGGAGCGGAGTGGGGATGGGAAGAAGCAGGGCAAAGGGGTGGAGGTGGGGGCAGGGCCTGGGCGGAGCACCCCCCCAGCAGATTCGAAACTTGTTGCCTATGTCCCAGGCCCCACCCCCTCCTACGGAGGACCCTGCCTAACTCTAATTCATTTCAATAGGAGTTAAGCACCTAAATACCTTTGAGGATCTGGCCCTAAATCCCTCCTGTGATATACAGACACCCTTGTCTCCCATATGAGTTAAAGATGCTTAGCAGAAGACGCTGGCTACCATGGAGGAGCTGATGTTACATGTGTAGGTATACCAGTCTGTTCAAAAACTACTGCTCCTAAGTGAGCTGAGAGCACTTTTAAACTTGGTGTTGATTTTTTTCCCCATGTAGTAGAAAACTCTGCACACCAGTGCGTGTTTGTAAAGATGCTTTTTTAACCTTTATCCATTCCTGGAGGTGAAAGCTGTACTGTCGGATTTTAATGAGTCTTGTATCTCCTTATTTCTTAAATAAAAATATCAGGAGATGTTTAAATACCCAGATAGTGCGTTCCACTAGAATGATCAGCAACACTTTGCAGTAAGTGGCAAATCACTGTTAATTTCTTTGGAATTCACTGATAAAACATTAATCATAATGAACTCCTCTGGGGAAAAAAAAGTCCCTATTAAAATGCAGCCAGTTGAGGAGGTACAAAGCCCACCGTAAAGCAGAAGATATGCTTAATGAGTGTACTCCAAATCGGTGTAGACCTGTGATTACCGTAAATGGTCACTGTTGACTTCCTTGGAAATTGTGCACACCTGAAAAATCAGTCCTTGGATGTCTCTGCATTTCTGAGGTGGGCAGCTGTAGCCACATGTACCTGATTGAAGATGGTGACTTTAGTGAATAATATTTAATTACTACAGAGTAGAACGACTTCAAAAAGCGAGATTGAGACAGAGTCGCATCAGAATATCCCATCCTCCAGTGATTAGGACACTCAGAGATTGGAAACCCCAGTTCAAATTCCATCTTGTCATCAGGTAGAGGGGGGAATTGAAGTGGCATCTCCCACATCATGAGTGAGAATGCTACCTACATGGGGGAGTTAGCTGTGCTCAAAGCACACCTAGCAGATAAGGCCAGGCAGGCGAGTTAGCTGGTTCAACCCATATCTTCACATGTGGTTTTAGGATCTCAGTGGGGCTTAGTTGGGAGATATGCAAGAAGATGCATCTGTATGGCAATAGTGCGCATGCCCTCAGGTAGAAACTTAGGCAACTAGGGAACTTTTACATTGAAAATTCAGGCACTGAATAAGTTTAGGTGCCTACGGGTGTTTTGTGGATCGCAGTAACCCCTAAATCTGGGATTTAGGTGACTAAATCCCATTCTGGAGCTAGACCTTATTGCCTACAGTGAGCTCTGGATCAGACCTTCTACGCTGTTTGCCTTACCTCTGTAATTGCATTCATCCACAGACCTGGATACACAAGTGGTATTTTTGAGGTAATTTTTTTAGCTGCACTAGTTTACACAATGGTAAGTACAGCAACGGCCATCAGTGAAGAAGAAGGAGGGAGAGATGATGGGACTGAAGGAGCTTTTCAGAATCCTTATGGTGCTTCTTGATCCAGGATAACGATGCCTCACAATATCTATCATGAAGTCTTTGTCACGTAGCAGATGTAATGGGACATGAGGTGGGCATGATGTAAAGTTGCTGATCAATGTAGTTATGTTCTTGCGCAATCTGGTTGTGTCGGCCCGTATCATCTGGAAGTGATGTCATGGGATTACTGCTGGATGATGTTTTATTTTAGTGATTAGATCGTTAATCTTTATTTAGTGGATGAGACGTCTGAACTGTTCCCATCACCCATCTCTCTCCTACCGGGAAATGGTTGCATTTTCATGATAATGTGATGCTTGTGAAAAGCCCTGAATTTAGGGCTGACTTCAGTGAGAGCTGACTTCAGTGAGAACAAATCAGGTTCTTATAGCACAGATAGTAGATAATGTTTCACATCCCCGACTGAACCATAGTAGAGTGCAAGTTCTTATTAATTCTTTGAAATGCCTCCTCTAGGCCGTGCTCTCTCCATGCTTATCGAGTCCTTGCCCTCTCCACTGAGCAAAGTGGTGAGTTGTTATGGTGCTTTTGTGAGATGGAACTGAAATCAGACTGCAAACACCAACTTGTTTCACATAGGCCTGCAAGGAGAGATGTTGGATGGGAATGTCTTGCGGATGGATTTGAAATGGTAACCTACAGGTAAAACCTCTTTATCCCCTTTCCCCAGGAATTATCTTTTTGAAGTAGGATGAAAGTAATTTCCATGTGTCAGAGGTAGCAAATGTGATCCTAGAGTTAATCCAAGTATCAATCAGTAAGAAAAGATCCAGGCACCAGCTGGCCAATCAGAGGGGTGTTGTGAAATTAAATTTCCTCCGCTAACCTGCCAGTTAGGTCACACCCTCTCAGCACCAGAACGGGGTTTATTTTAATTTTTGCAGAGGAAAAGGAAATCAAGAGACCAGCTGCTGAAATGAAGTAGATTACTGATTCCCCAAATGCCACTGCCCCCCCGACATATGGTGATGACGAACATTTCAATTTTAACTAGTGAATGCTCCAAAAGCACTTCTCCTAGTACAGAGGCTGTGGCTGACTAACACTCATTGAAGGTGAATGGTGACACATCCCCTCAGCAATCAAAAGCCACCAACATCAGTGCCTTCAGCGAGTGATTCTGTGTGGTTATTTCAAGAGCAGCTGCAGGTGCATTACTAGAGTGAAAATCCTTTGGTTCAAGCGACAAGCGGATTATTTGATGCCCCTAGTTAGAGAGAGAGAGAGAGAGAGAGAGAAAAAACAGGCAGCATCTTTTACTGATGCTGTTTACTCTGGCCATGAATGCAGTTGCTACCCCATGTACTTTACTGTGATTACAGCATCTGCCTCTACTCGGGCAGCACATATACTAAAATCGGAACGATACAGAGACGACGAGCATGGCCCCTGTGCAAGGATGGCGTGCAAATTCATGAAGCATTCCATATTTTTTATTGCTTCTGCCCCCATGCTATCTTTGCCTCTTTTTAAATTGAAGTAAATATAGGCGCTTTGGTGCCAGAGGTTCTCTTTGGAACCTACTGTGAGGCCCCGGTCTTGGCTATTCCTGTCTAGTCCATGCTCTACACCATCAGTTCTCAACCTATTTACCACTGTGGGCCACATATGCAGCTCTCTGAGTGTTATGTGAGCTGCAGCCACACAATATATATACTAGCTGTATAGCCCTGAGGATGTCACATGGGCCGCAGCTGTGTGCTGATTGGGCCACGGGTTGAGAACCACTGCTCTACCCTCTTTATCATAGTCAGAGGAAATGAACATGTATGGTAAGACTTTATGAAGTGGCCATGTGTCAGGGCACTACTCAGTCCCCAGTCAGCTTCCCTTTCCTCTGGTGTGCAGGTGCTCAGAGGATGGCCTCTAAATTGCTTGCTTGCAGAGGAGGGAGAAAAAGCTTTTGGGAAGACAGGGCTCCATAGCCTGGGTAATAGTACTTTGCTGACCCCCCAAGCTGGGGAATTTTCTGTGAATTTATCTTGCTTTCTTGTTGTAATAATTTTCCCTTGAGGAAAGGACCTTGCTCCTGCACAGCTACTGTTTTCTGATGAGTCATGCCATCAGAGTTCACCAAACTCATTTTCACTTCACCAAACCCGGATTTGTACCAGCGTCTTCAGACAAGAAACACTAGTGCATTAATTGCCTATACCTTCTGGCTCCCTCCTGTTGCTTTACTTTGAAATTCTGCCCATCTTGCAAGCATTGGGACTGTAAAAGACTGCTAAGGGCCAAGGAACTGCCATTTCAATGAAGCAAAATGTATTATGAATGCCCCTAAAACCAACAAGTGGATAACTTCAGAAGTTAAAAGAAAAACACGATTAATGCTGCTTCTCTTGAGAAACAAAAGCATTATGGAATCTCCCATATCAATTATTTTTGTATTGCTTAATATTGTATTGCCCTCCATACTGGCAGCCAGCCTACATGATCTATATGCACTTACCCTTTTCCTTTCATCGCTTTCCCATGTTTCTATGCTTTTGAACATCGAAGGGTTTTGAGCGCGGCCTTTATGTTGAGGGGGTTTTTAAAAAATAATTGTCCTGTTAAAAATGATGTGGTGGATAAAACTGCCAAGAAAATCAATCCACCAGCTCCTTTTTTAAATACAGCAACCAGGTTTCTTAGCTGTTTGAAAAAGACTCTATTCCTAGAGAGAGAAATTAATCTTCTATGAGTAACTGCCATTTAAATTAAAAGACTAAAACAAAATGAGACACAGAAGATGGATTTGCCTGCACACTAATCAGCCTTTTCAATCATGCACAAAAAATGCTTTGTTTTGTAATAAAATAGTTACGATGGCGTGGTGAGGATGAGGGGGGCAGAGAGGCAAAGGTTGGGTTGATACATTTAGCACTGTGAAGCGGTCTGGCTATAAAATGATATTCCATTACATTGCCAGCCTTGCAGCACAGCCAGGCTGCGAGAAGACACGAGAACCGTGATTAGTTTCGTTTATAAGGTAGCTCCTGTTTATTACATTCCTAAAGCTTTTCTCTTTGTTTTGTTTTTTCTTTTTTAAATTCAAAATCAGGGTTTTGTTTTTTCGTTTATTTACTGTGGTTAGAAAAACTCAGGGACCCTATTTCTAGGCGAATATCACAATATCCCGAACAAACACTCTCCCAGTTAGCAAGCGAGGGCTAGTCATTTTCGACACTGCTCAGTCATAACCTGGCATTAGCTAGTTCAGCCTCCCTGCTCCCAATACTAAAACAATTTACCATCTAGTTACAGTTCGTGGAAATGTTATATTTTATGGTACCTGGTATGTAGCTAGTGCTTGTATTACTTTGTAATCGCCTGTGACCTGCCAGGTCCTTATGTACTGAAACCCCGCAATTGTGAGACCACCTAGCAGTTACTATTCAATGTTTTTATAGATTGCAATTATTATTTATTACCATAGCACATACGAGTCCTGGTCATGGGCCAGGACCCTGTTGTGCTAAGCGCTGTACAAACACAAAACAAAAAGACAGCCCCTGCCTTACAATTAGAACTGGCTGGGAATGTTTTAACTTTTCTCAGAAAATGATTCATCCAAACAAAAGTGTTTTGTGAAGTAATATCTGTTTTGACAAAATGTTCATCAGGAAGTTTTCTCAGCTCCAGGATGGACTTTCTGGTCAAAACCAGAAAGAAGGACGGTAGCCCCAGAGTTAGAACAGAGCAGGGATTTAAACCTGGGTTTCCCCCCATGAGTGGCCTAATCACCAGGCCAAACAGTCACTGTCTCTTTTCTGGCCCAATGAATATTTAGTTTATTTATACAAAGTGGAACAGTTTGAAACTGGAGAGTCTGACTCTATAGCCTGGAAGGAAGGGCACTCGTCTGAATCAGGCCGATCAGGGGCATGAACCTGGGTCTCCCAGCGCTAACCATTGGCAATAACCACAATAGAGTCTTGCTTTTCACGAAAGCTCTACTCTTTGGTCCAATATGGAGTGAAAACAAACGTTGCAACGTTGACATTTGTCTTGGAACAGAGTTCTTGCTTTCCAGCCAGCCCTACATGCAATCTGTTGGCTCCAATTTCACACACTGGATATGTTGCAAAATTTATATTTATTAATAGCATGCCTGGCAATATTCTAACCAGTAAGGGCGAGGTTGGAGCTTTAGGCACAGCCCTGAAAGAAGGGTGGTATGTAAGCTGTACCAATTGAGGAGCAGCCCTGGGAGGCCTTGTTCCTCAGAGACAATCATGTCAAAATGTGCCCTTTTTGCTGCCGAGTGTGTGCACGCTTCTCTGAGCAAGACGAGCAAGCATATGCAGGGTGTGCGACTATGTGTATCAGGGACTGAGCAAAGTCCATGCCCTTTGCCCTTAGTTTCTGTGAGTGTTTCACTTTCTCAAGAATGTGGAATCAGGCCCTGAGGAAGACACATTCCAGTGAGTAGTGGGAGCCCATCAAAATGCATTTGTCCATATCCACACACCTACTTCCCCCACTCCGACACCCAAGGAGAGCCCATTTCGAGAGCCATACCTGTCAAAATGTGCTTTCTTTGGACAAGCCTTAAACTGGGGACTGAGCTCATTTTGATGACTCCTGTACATATCAAAACATGGAAGAATGCATTACATTGCTAGAGGTTAATATGGTGGACAAGCACATTTTTGACATGACCGCAACCCTCAGAAAGTCAGTTCTCTCCCTTGCCCCTGCAAGATAGTAATTAACTGCTGGCTTATGTGATGTGACGGTTTTATTGGCGTAGATCTGGAATGGGCAGATTACTTATGGTTGTTGAAGTCATGAGGATGTCCCTCTTCTGTCTGGAATCAGAAATGCTCTTCTGCATATCACAGGTAAGGGTCTACTTAAGTTGTGGAGAAATCACACATTTTTCGTGGGTTGGTCACGGCATAAATAGCAAATTTCATGGATGTGTACGTACAGTATGTATACAGCAAGTATTGGACTGTACTACTGTTACGACTGTAAGTCACCCTGGATAAGGGATACTTTTTTATACTTTTACCCTAGTATAAAAGTACTCAAAAGACCAGATTTCATGGTCCGTGATGCATTTTTCATGGCCAGGAATTTGCTAGGGTCCTAGTCATAGGTCATATAGGGTATGTCTATGCAACAGTTAGACACCAGCGGCTGGCCCGTGCTAGCTGACTCAGGCTCGGTATGTGGGAGCTGTTTAATTACAATATAGACGTCCGGTCTGGCGCTCGGAGTTGGGCTCCAGGACCCTGCCAGGTAAGACACTGCAATTAAACAACCCTGCGAACCTGAGTCAGCTGGCACAGGTCAGCTTTTAATTGCAATGCCGCCATACCCCTACGGTTCCTGGGGCCTGTGGTCTTTTGCAATGAGAGGATTTGCATTCTGGTTCCACTGCTGCTGTGAAGTTTGGTGTGGTCATGGGGTACAGCAGAGCTACAACTCTGAACTCCGGTGTGGATCGAGCTCTGTTATAAAAGCTAAGTAAAGCTAACCCAGGAGAGTTTCTTTAGAAATTCTTGTCATCTTGTTGCAGTGGTTTCACTGCAGCAGAGGGGTAATTTTCTTGAATACAGTAAAAACGTTTTAGGATTTAAGGCCTTTATAAATATTAACTCTATTTTAGGATGATTTCATAAGGAACACTTGCGAATCGGGGATGTATATTTCCCATATTCTTAAAAAAACACATTACTGAGACTTTTCTGAACCCTGGGAAGTTAATTATATTATACACTAATTGTGTCAGCTGCTAATCTAACTCTTTATTTTCTTGTACCAAAAGCAACCTCATGCTCCTCCATTCTTCAGAATCACTCTGAATTGTATTATAGGACAGACTCCGACAGCCATCCCTTCTATTAGGGGCTATCTCACCTCACCACCTCTTACCAAGATTATCTACGTGAGTGACATCTGAAGATTTCAGATTCCTTCTCACACTATTGTCCAGCGTGCTGAGTTGTGGAAGCTAAAGCTGGTGAGCAAATAATTTTTTTCCTGCAAAGAACTTTAACAAAAACACACATTTTCCTTTTTTGGCCTAACTTTTGGACTAAAACCCCAAAACAAAACAAAAAAATCCATTTTCAGCTACTGAAAACAGAAAGATTTCAATTGGAAATGTTGGAAGGGGGACTAGTTTCCAGAAATGGATAACTTTTGGAGATTGGCCTTTCAGTTTAGATACAAAAACCTGAATGTTTTTGATGAGATTGGAAGGGGGTTTTTTGGTGAACGTGGCCATTTAGGAGAAGGCAGTTTCCATCAATAAAAAGCTTTACTGACAATTATTCACTGACTCTGCCCTAGAGGCGGTTGTATTTCATTGGTGCTTTCTGTACCGTATACGGTCTTGATCCTGCAAGGCTTCCATGACCCAGTCTAGGACTGCAGTAGTTTGGGACTCCTTCGCAATGAAAGGAGCTATGTAGATTTAATGCAATGTTATTTTTATCGAACTAGAAACAGGATACAATGAAAACCAAGACAGAACTGTGTGGATTAGTTAGCAGACAGTAACTGATAGGGGAAAAGAATCCTATAAATATTCCATCTATAGTATAACATAGATGGCTGGATGCACATAAAAGGGCTCTGGATTATTATGCTGCTTCCGTGGCTATAGAAACAGGACACTTGGTTCTTTACATATAAATGTGTAGAAAGAACACTCAGTGGCTGTGTTTAGCTTCCTCCTCAAAATCTGTTCTCAAAGCATTTGCACAAATCAACAGTAAAAGCTAAAGCTAAAAATGAGACTTGTCCACATCACGTGGCCCAGCTGGAAGCGGGATAGAGAACAGTCAAAATAACGGAGAGCAGCGACGCTTCACTCAGTGGCGCAGTCTGGCCCAGAGCACCTACTGCACAGAACTAATACACATTGCGCAGTGGCAAGCACTTAACCAACAGGAAATCCTGACTCACTGTGCCAACTTAGAAGGCATCCTAGTCCCAGCCCCTCCCGTGTACAATGACACATGGAGCTAATACTTTCAAAAAGGCTCACTGAGAACACTAACCTGCCATTCAGCTGGGAGTGAAAATGCTTAGGCTTGGGAGGGAGGGTCGCCAAAATGGGTCATTCAAAGTGCTCTCTGTGATCAAAGAGTGGGATTTAAAAGATGCCAAACCACATCGTAAGTTCTTATACCCACCTCATAGCTTTTCAGGGGAACACGTGCTTCGAGATAATACTGTGGGCTTGTGGGCTTGCCTTGGTGATAAAGTCCACACACATATGTCAAATGTGTCTGTGGCAGCAGATGGCGTGTGCGTGTCCTTTGTCCATAACAGCTCTGACATATGGATGTTTTGCTAGAAGACCTTTTTTTTCCTTCTTGCATATTTGATGTATGTATGTAAATCCACACTGACTCCATTCCTTTGTCTTCAAACACCGACCAGACTGTCCGTGATACCGGGATATGCCACTAGGAATAACAGGTACCTGGTATCAGAACTCTGGTCTTACAAAATGCCAGCAGCTTTCTCACACCAACGGGGTTTTGTTCAGTGGCTGTCTGGGCGTTACATTGACTTGACTGACAACAATAGAAGGTCCCACTACTGGATTTGCTGTGCAAAATAAATGTGCAAGGTGACAAAATTCTATCCAGGAGCCTCTTGCTACAGTGCAACCAGGTAAGCTCAAGGAAAGCCTTTTGCTGGCAGACCCAGTGGGCACTTTCTCATCCAGAAATCATTCTTAACCACACCACATCAGAACAGTTCATCAGTATAGTCCTTGGCACATTGTCATGGATCCCCCGCTCCATCCCCTGACGACACAGAAAGACACTTCATTGTGGTGTGACTCCCTTTCTGCAAAGTTTCAAGGAGACCTCGTTGGGCAGATGCCAGCATTCACCTTTTTATCATTTACAGCTGTTCCACAGCTCAGTTCATGTCCCTGAATTTTAATCTTCACCTAGTGGTAGCTGTCCATAGTAAAATTCACTTTAATGTCTCCATTTTTTGCTGCAATTTGGTCTGGCTCATTCCAATGACTTCCTTCACTTTGGCAAGGCAGCTGATTCACATTCTGGTGATCTCAGCTGGCCGGATTGTCTTTCTGCCTGAAGGCCATGTTACCTGTCAGGATGATGATGTGCAGAGTATATGCAGAAATCAATTCCTCTGAGCTTTGCCCTCAAAAGGTCAACCACTGTCTGTTTAACGTGCGCCTTTTCCTTACAGAATGTATTTACTACCTTCGTATTTATCTCTAATTTTTTTTTGGTGGGAGGAAAAAATGCAATTTAAACATTATAAAGTATAGTAAAGATAGCAAAAGTGATCTGACAGCACTGAAGTAGAATATTAAGATGTTGTTCATGGTGTGTTTTCTTGAACTCCGTCCATTTCACTGGCTGGATTAGAGAAGCTAGCTCTCTGATCTCAGGTGTTGTCCACACAGATGTCTTGAATCTGCTGTGCTTTCATCCCACAGTCAGCAAAGTCAATAGTGTTGATTTACATCTGTGTGGATGAGATCAAAATCTGGCTCCATGTGGTTAAGTTGAAATGTGACAAACAAAATTCAAGGCTCTTGAAAGAAAACTGAGCTGTTTGTTTGGTTGGTTTTTGTCAACTCTTCCACCAAGCATGAAATATAAACCCAGAATTTTGCTTTAATTTGGAAAAAATGCTGAACACTGCTACTGTGGAACCCTATGGAGGGGAAACAGATTCAGGTAATTCCTATATGTTTCTTTCATCTTGTATTGCGGAACACATTTTCCCTGCATAAAGTATATTTGCCTGGGGTGAAACACTGCTACCTTTTAGTAAATATGTCGTTATGCCTGGGGTTGGGTGAAGCCTTGTTGAAGCTGGTAAGCATAACAGCCACCCTTCCATCAGGATAAATGTAAAAAGCAATTAAGCTTTTTTATGGAATAGATCGCTGAAACAATAGAAGCCACCACCCAAAACACAGGCCACATGCAAAGGCCCATCACGAGTCTGAACTATGTGTGTGGATGGGTTTTGCTGGGAGCTGAATGCAATGCAGGAGCTGTATGGGTATTGTCTGATGGAATGGTGTATGTATGAGAATAACAGCAGAAACACCCCAGGAGCAGATACAGAAGGCAGCAAGGAAGCACCAGAGACAGTCAAGGAAGCACATGTAATATGACCCTGAAAAAAATCTGAGAGCTTTTGGGTAGAGTGTTGGCTGGAAAGAGGTTTAGAACTGTGAGCAATGAAACTGTCTCCTGCTGTTTGATTCCCACTGTGTTCAGGGGAACAGGGCTTTTATATACATTCTTTGTAACTAAACAGAATTGCATCATATAAATACCTGACTCCATCATAAATTTCTCCTCATAATGGAAACAATCTGCAAGTCCCTGAATATTGGCTGACTGCTCAGATCAAAATGGGTAACAATATAAACTGATGAGGTAAGCAACTGAATCTCTAGGAAAGGTAGAGAGATTTACACATTCTGCAATTTTAAAGGCAAGAAGGAACCTATTGGATTATCTAGTCTCAGTTCCAGGCCTCAGATATTACTCAGTGATTCTTGAATCTACCCCCATCAACTTGTGGTTGAGCTATATTAGCATCAACAACCTACAGTCAGTGCTGGAATCTATCTTCCAGAACTAAGGAGACCCATTGTCACTGAGCCTAAGCTGCCATCATGAAATTACAGTAGTTCCTTCTTGGACAATTGGGGCAGCAACCTGACATAATTTCAACAGTTATCGCTAAAATGCAGATATCTCGGGGTCTATATGCCTTATTATCCCATGTCTTACTAGTATTCCGCTGAGACAAAAGTTAATTGGGCAAAACATTGATGTCCATCATCTTCAGTTACCATAACTTACACAGATGTATATTGGCTGCACTTAGAAAAGTGCCCAGCTACAAATTGCATTCAAGTCACTGGGAGTTGCAGCTGGTAGCACTTCTGAAAATAGTCCCATGCTATATGCAATTAGTGAGACTGAACAATAGTGGCTGTGATAACATTGTAATCTGCAGCCCTGAGATAGCTTGCAGATGACATCTAGGGTTAAGGGATACTTTTCTGTAAACCTGTTGGCTGAATTCTAGAATGGGCACCTGCTGGTGTCTCAGATAATTGTTTAGCATGAGGGTGACAGAGAAAGGGCTAAAAGAAGTGAAGACTGGGATTGGGCTTTCAGCCTGGTGGGTGAGCGCCACAGAAGAAGTGGAGACCTGGAAATGTACGTAGAACCAGTGAAGTGGTGTTCTTAGTGGAGTGAAGGCCAAGATGCTGATGGAATGGCTGAATTATCCAAGAAACACACACCACTTTCTCATCTATGTCTTCATACCAAGTCTGTAGTTTCTTAGTGCCTATTTCCTTGTAAGCGTGACAGCATGGGGGAATCTCTCTTGCAATTACCGAGTTAATGTTAGGTAACAGTTGTGGGCCAAATCCTCCGCTGGTGTAAATTGGCACTGCTCTATTTAGATAAATGGATTTACTCCAGCTGAGGATCTGGCCCTGGATTTTGATTTATCTGGTATAGCTTTTAAGCATCTGTCATCATGTAGTATGTTCCAAGACCACAATATATACAGGAAACAAAAGGCAGCAGGAGCTCCACTTTGCCCTGAAAAGCTATAAATGAAGAGTGCTAGAGTAGCAGTGGTGCAATGATTAAACAACCCGTCCAATGACAGCCTTCTTATGGACAGATTACGCACTTCCAGGAGACACCGGTGACAGTCATAGAAGTGAAAACATTCATGGTTACAGGAAAGTAAAGAAACACATAACACATGGATACGCAGCACTATAGGTGAGGTACAAATAGAGGCAAAACATACATGGAGACCCCTCACCGTTTGGGAGGTGCAATAGACACGACTCCTAGCAGCTCTCAGAGACAGAGAGCTGCACGATGGCAAAGGCTGGATGAGTAAAATTGCCTGCTGACTTTGTGCTTGAGACCCAGTCCAGCAATGGGGGCTAGGAATGAAAAGATGTATTATTACCAGGCCAGAGGCCTGATTGACATATCAGAACAACCAACTATAGCCAGCAGTAAACATAGTGTTGCCACCTTTCTAATTGCTGGTAACCAGACCCCCAAGGTACCCCTCCCCGTCTCACCTCTTCCCCCAAGCCCTGCCCCATCTCTCGACGGATTGTCTCAAGGCGCCCACCTGCAGGTAGGAGGCAGCTCTGGCTGACCCGGGACTGGCCTGGGTTAACGACCTGGCGCTTCCCCCCAGTTACCACCTTTTGATCAGATTTTGCCATCACAAACCAGGCACCTGACAACCCCAAATGGCACCCGGACACAAAAGCCAAAAACCGGACTGTCCGGGTAAAACCCAGACGGGTGGCCACCCTATGGAAACTGCTCCAACACGTGCTGAGCCTGGGCAGGGACAGACCTGGCCAAGACAAAGCTGGCTGCAGGGAGTCTGGCAGCAGGAGAGGTGCAGCTCCTGAGATGCTGTCTGCAGCAGAAGGGCAGCTCCATCTTTTCTCGATGGACCTGAAAGGGGCTGTCTGGCAGCTGAGCCCTCTAGGCCTACCCTGAACTGGGAGACAGAGAGAGTAGTAAAGGCCACCACAACTATTCTCTGAGCCCCAACTCCACCAACCAGCTAGGGTCGGGGGGACATTTTTGATGGCTGTCTATGCTTTGTTGTCAAGTCTTTGAGGGAAGGAGTGTTTAATTATTTCCATGGGATTCATCAGCTACTTGTTTGTTTGACTCCCCTGCCTGTTCCCTTTGTCCCTGTTCCCTTTTGTAATTTACTTCATCTTTCCCTGGCCTAAATTTTTTTTAATCCTTATACGCTGTTCTTCCCTGACTCCCTGTAACTATAATCTGTAATGTCATAGAGATCATAGGGGCTTTCTGTTAGTTTATGCACCTGCCGCATGGTGGAGGAGCTGAGTGCAAGGAAACCAGGGCCAATTGGCTGTGAGGTGGGTCACTGGGCCCATGGGGGGGGGACGCTAAACGTGGGGAGCAGGGTTCCCCAGGAGGGGGCGACAGATCAAATTGAAAATATTACTAGCTGGAGGTTGTAGCTACTAGATACTAGTCCATTATCCTATCTCTGACAGTGGCCTGAACCAGATGCTTCAGAGGAAATGCAAGACATTCTGCAGCAGGGCTAACCTGCCCCCAGAGAAAGTTGTCTCCTCAATCCGCGCATATAGAGGTTGAGGATTTATAGTCTTCCTCAAGCTCTGGGTTTGGTTTTTTTAACATTTACTAGAATAACTATGAATATTCTTCTTCTCCCTATAAATATTGAATCCTTTTTTGCATCCCGCTAAGCTCTTGGCTGCAACGCAATCCTGTCGCAACAAGTTCCACAGGCCAATTGTGCGTTGCAGGAGAAAGCATTTCGTTTGTTCGCTTCTGAATTTGCCAGCTTGCTGTTCATTGATTGGCCCCTTGTTCTGGTATTATGTTCTCTTGTGCTTGGGCTCTCTGGCTCTCTCCCATTAAAAGAAGGGGGTGTGCTGGGAGTGAGGAATCTCGTATGCATCTGGCATGAGTGGGGGCACACAGGGAAAACAGCAGTTGAAAATGAAGTGATAGATGAAAGCCCACAGACATCACCATAGCTGTGCAAAGAAGATGCTACCTGTGAGAGGTGAACGCTCCATGCCATATGCCCTTGCTTACAATAGTGAGTAAATGAAAAAGAGCCACTGCTCAGATGCCAGGAGCTGCTACAAAAATATAATTAACAAAAGAAAGAAGAATAGAGAAAGTGGAGACTGGCTCCTATCATGATTATTCAGTCGTCTGGTACAGAATGTATTCCCTTCCCCCGGCATGAAACTGTACCTGAGTATTTGTTCCAATCTTTGCAGTGTCTCTCTCTTTACGTTCTGTGGCAGCCTTTGGGTTATTCGTGTTCAGCTGCTTCTATAAAGGGCACTAGAAACCGGCTGGATCCCAGCATCGTTCCACTGCAGCGTTAGAAATTCCTCTGGGTCAATGCACAAAAGGCATAAATGCAATCCACTGAGGTAGTGTTCCTGGAGCTTAAATGGCATTTATAGACCTTGGCACAGGACAACAAGCGGCTTAGAGGCTGCTGCTAGCACAGGTGTAGAATGACATTAGCTTTTAGTTGTTGTTGGTCTCTTAGTCCCCTATCTGCTCCTCACCAGGCCCCACTACTCCAAACAAGCGAATTTTTTGAAGTAGCCCCAGTTCAAGGGCAGCATTAATTAAAGAGTCAGGTTTGTGGCTGTGATAAACAGTGCTGGGGTAAGGTCACACCCGAGGGCTGCTTTCATTCAATTATTTTAAATGTGGCAACAATTTAGTCATTCCTGGGCTGCACCTGTTGGTTTCGAATGGACGAGCTCCAGGCGCCTAACAAAGCACTTGGTATCTCTTCAGATGTGTGTGTGCATGTGTCATTCAGCCAACCAATAAAGCATTTTTCGGTGAGAGCATTTTAGCATGTTCAATAAAGCTGAAGGTCACACCCTTAAAAGCTGCCTTCCCTTCAGGAAACCGCACTAGCGGTTTGCCAAGAACTTTTCTTACAAGAATTCCATCAATGCTATACTGAAAACTGCTCACGAACGAAAGACTGGCAGCGGTACAGCTGGTCTTGAACTGGATTTTGAATCACCAAAATGGAAGGCAGTTTGGAGATGGGTGTTTTTCATTTCGGTTCATTCTAGTTAGGAGATTTAGTATACAACAGCGAGGTCAAAACGTATCCTGTGTATGTATACCGTATGTTTGCCGTGTCACCTTCGCAGACACACACTTCCACCAGTCTGCACCCAAAGGCCAGTCCAGGCAGAGCCCTAGGATTTCATTTCTCCCTCGTGCACCAATTCTTCTCCGTTAACAGGTTTACCCTCTCCTCTGTCTGCTCTCAAAGGGCATCTCTGGGCTTCTCTTTTAGGAAGGAGGCCATTGAAGGGGAGCCTCCTCCAAGACTTGGCCCGATGTTGCTTGCTAAGCATGCCAGCATGCGGCACTTATTCAGCGTAAAGCTGTCACTCCCCTCTCCATCTCAAGGTGCAGGCAGTTGGTCCTCTATGGCAGCAGTTCTCAAAAGGGGTGTCTGTGGCCCCCTGGGGGGGCTGTGAGCCAGTTTCAGGGGGTCTGCAAGCCCCGAGCCCTGGTGCCACACAGGGCAGAAGCTTCGAGCCCTGGGTAGAGTTGGATGGGCCCAGGGGGAGGGGGCAGAGGGCAGCGCCACCCCTCCCCACACCTCTTCCTCTCCCCACCATGAGGCCCCACCCTCTGGCTGGTTGGGGGCGAGAAGCCAGGGCCTGGCAGTGCGGGGAAGCTGTTACTCCGTGGTGCGGGCAGCCGCAGCGCTCCCCGTCTCCTTCTCCTCTTGCTGTTGGTGTCCACGGCTGCGGCTGCTCCTTAGCTCCGTCCCCACTTTGAAAGCTCACAGAGCTGGTAAGAGCCACCTGTGCGGGGGCACCCGGCTCCAGGGCCAGCAGAGTCCTCGGGGAGCAGCGACCACAGGTGGGGGCTCCCCCGGCACATAGTCCCTAGCTACCCCTTCCCTGCATGCTGAACACCCCCATGTCTGCACACAGCTCCTAGCAACCCCCCCTGCCTGCACACAGCCCCTTGCTATCCCTCTCTCTGCACCCTGAGCTACCCCCTGCCTGCACATAGCCCCTTGCTNAGCTACCCCCTGCCTGCACACAGCCTCTCGCTACCCCTCTCCCTGTACCCCGAGCTACCCCCTGCCTGCACACAGCCTCTCGCTACCTCTCTCTCTGTACCCTGAGCTACCCCCTGCCTGCACACAGCCCCTCGCTAATTTTTGCATAGAGTCCCACAAGTTAAAATCATACCTGCCCAGCAGCGCCTGCTGGTTTGCAATTCTGAGTTGTAACCCCGCGGTGGAGTAAACTTTCCTACTGAAAAGTCTTATAGCTTTGAGTCCTTTGATATGGGGGTTGCACCCTGATGACCCGATCTTTCTCTCTCATTGGCGGCAGATACCACCAGGGATCCCAGGGCGGGTGGGGGAAAAGGATGGGTGTAAAGGAGCTAACCTTGGGTAGGAACATAGTATTTTTGTTCCGCCCTTTTTGATGTTGGAGGAACGGATGCAGGGGTCTGCCATAGAGTGTTAACTGGGTCCATAACAGCCTTATTGAGAGGCAGGCTACTTTTGAAGGGCTTGCAGTGGCTAAAATGTTAACTAGGCTATGGAAGGACTCTTTCACTATCTCCATCTGTACACCCAGATTTAAGGCCACCCTCTTTAACTATTCTTGATGAGCCTTATAGTCATCCGGAGGAGGCAACATGTCTAATCAGGGGGGAAGGAAGAGGAGGCTGCGGGTGCTCTTCCTCCCTTTCTGCATCAGCAAGATCCCATTGAGCCAACTCTTGGAGTTCAGTACTGGGTTCGGTACTAGAGTCCAGATTGGGTGCTACCCGGTGGGACGGTTCTGCCCATTTTTCCAAGGCCACTGAATAGGAGTGCTTGGAATATGCACTGGAAACTGGAGGGGAAAACCCATGGGTTCCAAAAGGGCCACTTGGCCAGTGTAAGTCCCCAGTGACCGCCTAGCCAACCACTCAATGGTACTCCTGTGCCCAGATTCATGGAAGGGTGGAAATGCCTGGAGGAGTAACAAGAGTGGCTTCTAGGATGGGAAGAGTAAGACACGATCTCTGATTCCAAAGAAGATAAGTCTCTCTCCGGTGACAACGGAGGTGCTATTCCCAATGGCGCCGAACATTGAGATGACCCAGCAGGTTCACTCCTGTCCACCAGCACTGATAATGCCAACTCTCGTACTGCCAGCAGTACTGGTACTGCCGGCGAGAGAAGGTTCCTGGGATCTGCAAACGCCTCCGGTATGGTGGGTACCGAGATAGTATCAGTACTGCACTGTGCCATCACTATAGAAGGCTCTGCTGATACTGGACTCGACGGTGCCTGCATAGATGCCAGAGTCAATGGCACCGGCTTGTGCAGTACAGAGGCAGAGGAGTGCTTTGGCTTAGATTGCACGCTGCTCTGATCCCCCTGCCTGGCTGTTTTCAGTACTGGGGATCGCCTCCTTTCAGCGAGCTGTTTCTTATGCCTGTTTCTAGGCACTGGGGATGATGGTCGGTACCGGGACTCCGGTATGGGAGGAGGAGCAGTCTTTACTGATACAGAGGTACTCAGCGCTGAGTCTAACTGACCTGGCTCCGATGAAGGTCTCAGCGATCCTTCTTCATGCGAGGCTTAAAGTCCTTGCAGATCTGGCAACAGTCCCCAGATGAGCTTCTCCCAGACACTTAAGTAGCTTGAGTGCACATCTCATAGACTTGTTGCAGGAGGCACAAAGGTTGAAGCCCAGTGACGAAGGCATCGCTCAACACTGGGGCTCAGACAGAATCCCCCGCTAAAGAATAACTAACTAATTTACTAAACTTCACTAAAACTAGCTCAAGTAAATAAAACTATGTACAATAAACCAAGAAAGTCCGTGGAGAGAACTTGTGAATGCAAGAAGAGCAGTGCCAGTGACTGTCATGGGTGGTAAGACGGATCCGAGGGGATGTCGGGTCAGGTGGGTGCTTTATATCAGTGCTAACAGCACATGGCAGCCGAGAGCTTTCAAGCCACCCCGACAGTACCACTGTGGGGAAAATTTCCAACGACTGTGCACAGGGCACACACAGACCTAGAATGGAACGCACATGTACAATCACTTGAAGAACTTATACTGCTGTATTCACCTGCCTTCTGTATTTGACTACACTCTTACCTCTTGTGTGGCTGTTGCCACTCATAAAGAAACAGTAGGGCCAAATTCTGATCTCAGGTAAACACTACTGTAAATCTGGAGTAACTCCAATGATGTCAGTGGAGCTACTCCAGCTTTACCCTGATGTAACTCAGAAGAATTTGTTCCTTGGTAAATAAAATTGGTCAAAGGTAGGGAAGTCCCTCAGAATGTTAGGAAGAAGCCAAATCATGGAATTCTTTTCTGGTCATCTGCATTAGACAGGCTGTAGCTGGAATTTAGTATCAGTTAGAGCTATGGGCTAGCTTATTGGGGTAGATAATACCCAGTGCTGCACACTGAGATAGGAAAACAATGTTTTCAGTATCTCACTATTCCCCATTAGTGGGTATTCTGGGTCCCTCCCTCTTTCTGTCTCCCACTGGAAGGAAAGCACTTCCCACCCCCTCACTGAGGCATCAGAACACTCCGCCCACCACTCTAAGTGGGCCTACAGCCTCATGCATCCTTCCCGCCTTATCCCATTGACATTTATGTCTTCTATTTTTCTTCCATTGCTGAGTCTGTGATGATTCTTGCTCACCTCTAGCCTGTCCTTGCATTGTGATGCGTAGCAGCACTGGTTCCCAGATTGAGAGAGAGACTGGGAACCAGAAGCAGGGAAAGGCAGAGCATGTCGGAAGCAGAACATAGGCCAGGGCAGGAGACTGGATTGGGATGGTCTTCTCCCAAGAGTTCAGAAACACACCCTCCTTTCCAGCACACTGCCCAGAAAATCATGACAATGAGCTAGTTCTCAGGTGACCTCTTGCCCCCATCTAAGAATTAGATAGTTACCTAAGGATTGCTACTATCCATGTACCATTTGGATATTTGGCATCAGGAGACAGGACTTCTCTGTGCTAGCCCTATCCTTCCCACCCCCCATGCATTGCTGCAGGCATAAAGGTGACAAGAGCTATTTGTGGGGTGCATCAGTGGCAAAAGAGAATGCAAGGAGCCTTTTATCCAGCCACGTTTAGAGGGTAGGACTCCAATCTAGTGCTCATATGAGTGCTTTGGAAAGGCACAGACTGTCACAATGGCTGGAAAGCTCCAAAACGTGTGCTGAGCCGCTATGGGGTATGGTCAGCCTGTCTGCAGCTTCACATGGCTAAGAGTGCTCACTGCTTCTTTTCAAGGGATTTGCAATGTGCCCTGGCTCCATCTCTCTTCCCTACCCCCGTCCCTGCTGGATCCCAGGAGCAAAGGGCACATTGTCCAGCATACCTGTTTCCTCACAACACAGAGTAGGGCACAAGAAATGAGTCTTTGTCTTGGAAGATAACAGAGAAGCAGTTAATGCTGTCATCATTAGAGACGATGCAGAGTGCAGATCTGGAGCCAAACGGGGCGTTTTCAGAGCTGATTAGCGAGATCAGGGCAGCCATGAATTTCATTCCCAGGTTTGCTTTGCACTTCCTCAAAGTCTGGGGGTGGGTGGTGGTTGGATTTGAGTGGCGGCGGAGGGAGGTTGGTTCCAACCCAATAGAATGGTCCCTGGGAATGAACTGGGTCATTAAAAAATGTAACATAGCCCAGAGATGTTTTTCCTTAAAATTGCCTGTGAGCAGCTGCAAACCCAAGTGCAACTGCAGGATGGAAACGGGGGGGGAGAGCAAAATAATTACATTATTTGATTGTGTCTTCTCAAGAGCAGATTTTAAAAAGGCACACTGAAGTATCCTCGTGCCTCTAACCTCTGGTCACATTCCATCTGCCACTTCTTACACTGTCTCTGTTCTGCTCCCACTCCTGCCCACTGCATGGCTGCTCTCTTCAGTTCAGCACTGCTCCCGGGGTATTCACAATCGTGATTCTTTTACAGAATGGGTCTCTGTCACTCTCTACAATGAGGCACTTCAGAAAGAGCAGGGAGGGAGGCACCGTGACCAGCAGACAGAGGCTGGTTTTGTTGGCAGAGCACTGGCGCTGGGCAAGCAGCGAAGTCTGTGAAGATGGATGAGCCACGAACGAGCAAAACCAGAGCAAAATGCCCAGGCTTTGTAGGACTGTGGTGTGTCCTGCAATGATTCAGAAAAGGCAGCTGACAACTGCTGCAGGATCTCAGGTCCTTTAAACAGCCAGCCTTGTAACGCTTTATCTGGCTGCGCTTGTCCTTGGCTTGTTGTCATTTAGGGACAGAAAGCTAAGCCAAAAATAACTACAGACTTTAACTTATTCACTCACCTCGACTGTACAGAGCATGGTAAGGAACTGTCAGGGACTGGACCAGCTGCTGGCCTGCTCCCTGGCTAACTTCGCTGCTAGGCAACCAATTCACCCAGCTGCACTGCCCTGACTGGCTGCTGGTTTAGCAACCCGGCTTATAAGCCTGGCCCCACAGCACATCAATGGCTGCTCAACACTTACTATGTCCACAGCTGCACTTGCTGTTGTTGTAATCCTAGCCCCTGGCTCTCCCCGTATCTCTCCCCCTGCTCCCCAGGGCCGGCTCTAGGTTTTTTGCCGCCCCAAGTGTAACCCTTCTGCCCATCTAAGTTGGCAGCAACAAGGGCCGGGTTCTGTATCTAGGGGTTCCGTTTCAATAACACAATGCAAAACCGGCTCGAGCCCCCACCCAGTGACCTGGGACAATTACATACCACCCCCTGGGCGCCTCTAAGAGGCAATACTTCCCCTCTCGCAAGCACGGAGTCTGAGTGTAACAGAAAATGTTTAATAACATGAGGTAAACAACATCAGCATTAAATTGGAAAAACACCAGAACTAGAGTTCTTAGACCAAACCATGAGCGAAGACCCACCCCAGCAAATTGGGCCGTGTCCTCTCCCATTGGTTCTTGAAACCAGCGACCCAAGAATCACCAAAGTCCCAAAAGTCCACCAATCCCAAAGTCTCTTGGGTCCAGCAACCCAAGAATCACAAAAGTCCGACAACCCCCCAAAGTCTCTGTCCATGATCAGTGCAGCCCCAGAGTTCAAAAGGGGGGGGGGCGAGCAGGGTGTTAAGGGGCACCTTACGTGATCCGAGGCCAACCGGCTGCTTCTCCGTGGGGTTCCACCGCAGCCTTCACCACGAACTGCTCCATTCCACCTGCAGTCCCACTCCTGCCGTCCCCGAACTGCTCTGGCAGCTGCTCTGCTCCGCTCCGCTCACCGACCTGTGAGCCGTGCCGCTCCGCTCCGCTCACCGACCTGTGAGCCGCGCCGCTCCGCTTTGCTCACCGACCTGTGAGCCACGCTGCTCCGCTCCGCTCACCGACCTGAGCCGAGCCGCGCCGCTCCGCTCACCGACCTGTGAGCCGCTCCGCTCCAGCCGTCCCTTGGGCCGCTCCCACAAGGCTCTGCTCTGCTAGCTGCTCCTCCAGCCGCTCCGCTCACCCCCGCTAAGCTAAGTTAGCTTAGCAATAGCTTCAGGCTCCCCCACTAGTTAACACAGCCTCAGTGATCTCAGCTCTTAAATAGCTTTAGCTCTTTTGTGATTTCAGCTCTTAGTGATTTCAGTTCTTAGTGATTTCAGCTAGTAGTAGGGGAGCCCCAGTGCTGGTGCACTATTGGCCCAAAGTGAACTCAGCTCAGCAGTCTGTAACTAGACTCCTAAGGGAATCAAAGTTAGCTCTGACATTCAACAGTGGAGAGAGGAGAAGAAGGTGCAATTGTTGTTTCAGGCCCACAAAAGGGACCCACACCACCAGGTACCACTACCTGCCCCCATCCTCTTTCAATTCACTGGGTTTTGTAACCCATGCCCCTTGACAAGCAAATGCTACCTAGGTAATGGTGAATGATTCACTCAGTCCTTCTGTCATACAACAGTTCCACTGGCCTTGATTCACAGAATCAGGGTAACAAAACTTTATTCTTCCTGCCCCAATAACAGAGAAACTGGGGATCCCACACCAGCCAAAGTAACCACTTTGAGTTGCTGTGGTTTCATGCCAGGCGAGTGGGTGTGCCTATGCAAACAAGATCAGCCCCTGGAGTTCTGTTCCACACTCGCCATAATTCACCACCAGATGTCAGGGTAGAGCTCATCCTGACTCTGCTTACACAAGCAAAAAAAATTTTGGCTGCCCCCCCGTCCCAGCCCTGGATTCCTTGCCGCACCTCCGTCCCACCCCAGCCCTGGGCTCTCCTCCACCACCCGCACCCCCCTGCTTCCCCAGCCCTGGGCTCTCCCCCACCACCCCCCTGCCTCCCCAGCCCTGGGCTCTCACCTCCCTCACCCGCAGCCCCTTGCTTCCCCAGCCTTCGGCTCTCCCACACACACACCCTGCTGCCCCAGCTCTAGGTTCCCACTATCCCACAACCATTGCCCCACCCACCCACCTACCTCCTGCTGCCCCAGCCCTGGGATCACCCACTCCACCTGCACCCTCCTTCCGCCGCAGACCTGGGTCACTGGTAACTCGTTCCCAGGGCAGGTCATTTCAGCAGGAATTTTAGATGTGCACAGAACACAGACAGGATTGGTTCCCATATGGTTACAGAACTGCAGTAAAGTGGATCAATTTTCAGCTTGTGTGATTGGAGGATATCTGGATGCATATTATAAGACTGTCCTACATCAATGAGGAAAAGTTGAGGTGCCTTTATTATTCTTTTGTTCCACCCTTTCTTTCTATGGGGAATTTGCCTGTGCAATATCACTGTCTTCCTTTTAAACAAACAAACAAACAAACAAAAGGCAATGGCTGTTGAAAATAGCAATTCCAGTCCTAATAACCACTGAGAAGCATTTCTTGCTCAATTTTATCCTACTTTTTCTACAGCAAGTTACAGTGGATCAGTATATTTGATTTGGGAGAAATGAAGTAACAGCTGCCCAAACTGAGCTTGAGCACTCCTGAATTTTGAGGTGTTCAAATCTGGAAGGCAGGTGCTGGGCGGGAGGGGAAGCCTGTGGCTCCGCAGGGGAGCACGGCAGCATGTATGCAGCAGCGTGTCTGGCGCTGCATGAAGCCAGACACGCTGGTCGGAGTGGCACGGTAAGGGGGTTGGGGGGTTGGAGAAGGGGTAGGGGGTTCCGGGGAGGGACAGGGAGCAGGGGGGGTTGGATGGGGCGGAGGTTGGAGGGGGCAGTCAGGGGCAGGGAGAAGAGGGGGGGTTAGATGGGTCAGGGGGTTGGAGGGGCAGTTAGGGGACAGGCAGCAGTTGGATAGTCATGGGAGTCCCAGGGGGTTGTCAGGGGACAGGTAGGGGGTGGGGTCCTAGAGGGGAAGTTGGGGGGGTCTCAGGAAGGGGGAAATTGGGTACAAGGACCAGTGGGGCTTAGATAGGGGGTGGAGTCCTGCGGGGCAGTTGGGGCAGTGGTCCCGGGAGGGGGTGATCAGGGGACAGGGAGCAGGGGGGTTGGATGGGTTGGGGTTTCTGTGGGGGGCAGTCGGAGGGAGTGGATGGGGGCAGGGTGGGGCTACCCTCCCTCCCCGTGGAGTGCCCTATTTTTTGAATGTTAAAATATGGAATCCCTACTCACAGCGCAGCTCTCCATTCACAGCAGGCTACAGCATGAGGTCTCAGCTTCCTCACTCCCTCCCCCTCTTTCCTGTTGGTAGTGGCCAAAGGAATGCTGGGAAATTTAATTCTTTCCCTGCTCCAGGGCTGGCTCTATAGGAAGGGAGCTAACCAACAAACTACAGCTCCCAGGGGCCCCTGTTGGTTCTCAGCTGCCATGCTGGATCCCTGCCGCCCCTGCAAATGGGCTGCCCCAAGCACGTGCTTCCTTCGCTGATGCCTAGAGCCGCCCCTGGACACGCAGCAGGGGGTTGTGGATGGCCAGCACTGCCGTCAAGAGGCAGAGTCTTCTCTGCCCTTCCGAGAAGAACTTTCCGAAGACCTAAAACCAACTAGATGTGAGGCATTAGCAGATTGCCCAGAGCCAGGCTCCAACTCCTGGGGCTAGAACGGCATCTCCATCTAGTGGCCCCTGGAGGCAGCCACTGCAGGGGAACCAGCCAGCCCCACTCCCGGAGCTGTCTCATGCCCTGGCAGAGTGTCCTTACCTCCCCCAACCTGGTTGTGTTCCTGTAGCCCAGGAGCCTGCTGTCCTGGTGCCAGTCCCAGCACCACCGGTCTTCGGCCTCATGGTTGCTCAGCCCTGGGAAAGAGAGACACACACACATTTGTCATTGTGGTTGCAGTGCTTGTGTCCTTCCAATCCCATTGGTGGCTGCACAGTGGGCAGAGTCCTCGCTACGTGCCTGGCCCAACAGAATTGCAGGGGAGGGGTGTAGAACAGAGAAAGAGACAGACAGAGACTCATCCTCCAGCCAGGGTCAGTCTGAGAGAAATTGGCTGGGGTTCCAGTGTCACTCTTCTATCTGGTGCCATTTACCAGCTGGGTTCCCTCTGGTGCAGCAGCAGCTGGTAGAGCCGGTAAACCCGCTCCCTGCTCTGCCGGCTGATGTCCTTGGCTGGGTCACTGATCAACAGAGCCACCAGTGCCACGTGGTGACCCATCCTGGGGAATTCTGCTCAGTTCTAATGGAAGGGAGAGGGAGAGGGGACTCCATCAGCATTTTCCTGCCAGCTCCCAGTGCCCCGTGGGCCAGGACTCTCTTTTTCCCCTCAGCCCCTCTGCAGGAGATGCTAGAGGATAGAAGCTAGAGCTAGACCCTTAATTTCCTCTGTCCCCAAGGGAGCCTGGAGAACAGGGATATGGGCAGGGCCCTCCATGAGGACTTGCTTCCCCAGCTGCTCCAGGATGACAGGAAGGCATGAACCTGGAGCATGGTCCCCTTAAAACCCCAGTCACCACTTAACCAGGACAAGAAGAACTTGACTCCAGCCAAGCTCATTCTCTGCTCTGCCTCTGCCTCTCCAAGAGGAACACTCCTAACCCACAGCCCCTGCAGCAGCAGATCCTACAGCCAGTTGGAGCCAGCCCGCTTCACCTGTCCTGGTGGTGGGAGGGGAATAGGAGAAAGGACAAAAGAAGGAAGAGATGAAGAGAAAGGAAGGAGGGATGGAAGAAAAGGTAAAACGAAAAGGACAAACCCTAATGTCCCCACTGATTGTATGGGACAAAATCCCAGGTGGGGAATAAAATTCTGCCACCTTAAACTAGCGTTTTCCATTCCTAGAATTCAGCTAGCACCAGGAGGATAAGACTGAACAGGTTCCAAACCTCTCTGAGACTCTTACCTTCTAAACAGGGACGTCTGTTTTCTAGTAAAATCAGTAAAAGCAAAGGAGAAAGCTCAAAAGAGGCTCCTCCTCGCACTCACATATGTGAACCCTGATACTCTCTCAGTCCTCAAAGAGAGACCTTGAGAAAGAGACTTGCTGAAGCAAAGCCACAGGGGTCTCTGAGGTTTCCCTGGCCCTGCGCCCCTATCCTGCCTGGCTGATGTCAGCATCTCTCTGTGAGGTCACCACCTCCCCACCACCTTTGACCAATAGGCTGAGGTCCTGCAAAAGGCCTTTGTGATGTCACTGCCACACACACCCCTCCCCTGAAGTGCGAATGTCCTGCTGCTGGCCAGACACTTTGAAGGTTTGATCTACTCTCTGTGGATCACCCCACTCAATGCGTGTTCATTCTAGGAAGCAAGCCGGCTAGACAGGAAAACATCAGTGGCTGCTCCCAATGCTACACTCAGTGCTTCCAAAACTAGTAGACTTGATGGCCAGAAGAGACCTTTAGAGCATCTAATCTAACCCCCTGAATGATCACCGATTCAAATGCCCCGAGGAATCAGGGGGAATTAAGAGCACCTGGAACCAGCAGCATTTCCACACAGCACCTGCCCACCACTGAGGGATGGATGCCCCATGAACCAGGGCTGCCATCCTGTGGCTTAAGCATTAGTTTCTGGGATGATTTGGGGCAAGATCTCGACCTCTCCGCAACCCACTTCACTGCTGCCAAAATCCCTCCTGCCCACCCCTGCTAGAGGCCCCTCCCTGCCCAACCTGGGTGGGGGTGGGAGGAGAGGGTTCTGAGAACTTGAGCTGTGGTATGGAGGTGGATCAGCTGTCAAGGGCACTGAGGGGGAGGTGGCAGGAGCTCACCCTTCAAGGAGGGGGTTTGGCACTGGAGGTTACTAGAAAGGACAACAAGACTCCATTCTGGGGGTCAGGAGGTGAATCCATCCCTCAGTGGTGGGCAGGTGCTGTGTGGAAATGCTGCTGGTTCCAGGTGCTCTTAATTCCCCCTGATTCCTCGGGGCATTTGAATCGGTGATCATGCAGGGGGTTAGATTAGATGCTCTAAAGGTCTCTTCTGGCCATCAAGTCTACTAGTTTTGGAAGCACTGAGTGTAGCATTGGGAGCAGCCTCTGATGTTTTACTGTCTAGCCGGCTTGCTTCCTAGAATGAACACGCATTGAGTGGGGTGATCCACAGAGAGTAGCTCAAACCTTCAAAGTGTCTGGCCAGCAGCAGG